>NC_081541.1:23389144-23417932 GCF_901000735.1 Corylus avellana | reverse complement strand
TCCATATGTGTGATATAAAAAAAATAATTCAGAGATTATCGGGGATATACCAAAATAGCAATTTAGTCCTTGTAATCAAATTCCATCAAAATATTTGATGGATTCCAATAGTGTATCATGTGATCTCCAATAGAATGATGATATATGTTATTCTTAATTAAAAATAAATAAATCAATTAAAAATATAACAATTATTTTTTTTTTTTTTTAAAAAAAATTGATGGGTGGTTGCCGATTGGGGGGTGGGCCACCAGGAGCCCTCAGCCATCTCTAGGTTTGTCACTGCCACCTTTCTTGAGCGGGTTGGGGTTACGCCACCCCCCACCACCCTAAGGTGGTCGGGGGTGAGCCACACCCAGGGCCTGGGGTGGTCCAATGGCCACCTTAGGGGTGGCGCCACGAGCCACCCTAGGGTGGCCAAGGGTGGCTGCGCACCACCCCCGTGGGTTGGGGGTTGGTGGCGAGCCACCCCTGGCCACCTCTGGGGGGACTCATTGGCCACCCCCTATTTTTTTATTTATTTTTAATTAATTTATATATTTATATATTTAGTTTTAATTTTTTATTTGGGGCTATTTCTATCTTTTAATGAGATTTAACGTTTAAAAGAGAATATTCATTCCAATTTAACGAGTTTGTTTGACAGAAGGATGGTTTTTACAAGAAAATGATAATTTGATAAGTTTAATAGTTCGAATATGTTCACGGGTAGTAAGTTTAATAGTTCACGGGGCAAATTAACAATGCGTTATAGTTGATAAGGGAAAAAGGTAATTACCCCTAATATATTCGAATATGTTTTGGTTTTCTAGAACCTTTGCAAAATGAATCGCATAAATGAATTAGTCAAAAATCCACACACTAGGAATTCTGGAGGATTTCTACTAAAACATGTATCCTTTTTAAAAAAAGACCTTTACCTGAACGTTTGAATGCCAGATACTTGGGGCAATCTCTCAACCAGTGACCTTCCTCATCACAGTAGTCACAAATCCCTTTTGGTTTGCCCTTGGACTTCTTCTTAGTTTTATTGATACCCTTGGCAAAGGTATTGCCTCTTGTTATGGACTCACTCTTCTTATTTTCTTACGGCTCTGAGCAAAAAGAGCTACCATACACCATACTGGATCATGGTTCAACCAAGTTTTCTGGTGCGTTACGTTTTAATTCAGATGAAGTGCAAACCTCTCTGCCTTTATTCTTACCTCTAAATTCTTCATAACAATGTATAACGGAATTCAGGATCTCATCAATCTTAGATTGACTATCAAATCCAGCATCAAGTAAACTGCATTCTTTCAATTTGACTATCTGATTGTCAACTGAAACTACCTCAGTCATTTCGGTATCAAAATCTTGTTTGGGAACATGATAGTTCTTCCCAAACTTCACTTCTAGATATTACAGCATATCTGAAGCATACTTGAAGTTTTTCAACTTCTCATAAAACTCAGGCGTTAATGATGTCAAGATGAATTCTCTTGCCATATCATTAACATGCTCTCACTGACCATATGCTACTACAACACCTTCAGTGGAGTCCAGAGTAGGTTTTTGGGTCATGATTGCACAAGATTGTGCCCTTCAATTGTCATCGACAAGTTATATTCTTGTCTTGAATCTTCATATGATAATTAAGTTATGACAAATATAGGACCAACAGAATATGGAGGCAATGCATGAGGATCATATGCTGGATAAATTGAAATATTAAAGAACAAGTATTAGGACATATATCTATTTAGCAAAGAAATATATATGAAACCCAAAATAAAACATATAATATGATAATGCAATGACAACCCGATATATGTAATTAAGAAGATCCTCTAGAGGGAGTAGGGTCCATGGCCAAGGCGATGCACTTTTAATTACTATAATCTAGGTGAGACTACCATCTCATAATTAACACCTAATGTGGTTCCTTTTGTGAAGCCTATACCAATAAAATAACTACTTGCAATAGTACGAATCTTTGTAGGATAGTGTTAGGTTTTAGTTTGGCCTTATTCAATGATATTTCTTGTATTTCTTTTCTTGTTTAAAACTTTGGGGAATAGCATTTAGGCTTTCAGGGGTTGTTTGAAGAGATTACTGCTTTCGCATCAGGGGTGCCATCATAATGGAACATGTAACGGGGAGTTACTATTTCCTCGTCAGGAGTGCTGTCAGAACGAGACAAGAAACAGGGAGTTACTATTTTCTTGTCAAGAGTTGCGTTAGGACGAAACATGTAACATGGAGTTACTGTTTCCTCGTTAGGAGCTGAATTAGGACAGGGATGTAATGGGAATTCAAGCTGAAGCTACTATTTCCTCGTTAGGAACCTCGTCGGGATAGGACATGTAACAAAACCAATGTTGGGCTCCCTGCTTTCTCGTCAGATGGTGCATTAAGACAGAACATGTAACGAAGATGAGACATTTGTTCTTCCCGTCATAACGAGAAATGTATCCCGTTAGGACTTGAAGAGTAAAATGCTTCTCCTATAAAAGGATTTTCCTGTCACTCTTCATTGTTGACTTTTGGAAAATATTTTCTTTGTGCACTATTCACTAAAGTCTCAATAGTTCTCAACGAGCACTATGTCTCGAGAGTTGTTTGTTCAAGAGTGGACGTGATAATGCTTCAGGCTGTCCTTTGCTCTTGCTTGGCATGTTGCCTATTCATTCACCTCCAAAAAGATTGTTGCCATGGCTACTTCAAGAAAGAAGTCTACCAAAGGGTCGATGATGAGATGCACTCTGTGAAGATGGTCAGGATGGAGACAAGCTGAGAAGCTTGTTGTTCTTACTAAGTCTAGAGGTCCTCAAGTTTGTGAGTATCGTCTAGTCTATAATTCTGAATCTTCATATAATGTTTTCCCGGGTTTGGCTGCCTGGAGTGGTTTTTACCTTTGATGTGTTCAAAGGGTTTTTCAATTCGTAAACAAACTTTGTGTTATGTTTATGATGTTGCTTTAATTCTGATGTGCATGTTTTATGTTTGTTGTATGGCTTAGTTCCATATTTTGGTTATTTGGCAATTAGAGGTAGAACTCGATCCTAGTAATCTTTCAATTGGTATCAAAGCGAGTTCGCTTGGTTTTTGACTTACGTCTTGAGCGTGTTTGTTGACCTACTTGGTATGGAGCCAAAAACTTCATCTTCTAATGCCCCTCCCATTTCAATGGGAATGTCTATGCTCATTAGAAGGTCTGTATGAGAGTCTACATGAAAGGGCTTAATGAAAATATAAGGATTGTTGTTGAAAAATGGTTTAATAAACCAAATGGTGATTTTGACAAGTGGGGTAAAGAAGATACGATGAAGAGCAACTAGAATAATCGAGGGTTAAGCTACATATTCAACTATGTGTCTCCAGATGAGTTTCAACGAATCACTATGTGTGAGACCTCGAAGGAAGCTTGGGATATTCTCGAGAAGACTCATGAAGGTTCAAAAGGGGTGAGGAAGGCCAAACTTCAAATGTTAACGTCTCGGTTTGAGACTGTGAACATGAAGGAAGATGAAACCTTCGGTGAATTTTGCACTAAATTATGTGAGATTGTAAACTCTATGCGAGGGCTTGGTGAGAGAATTCCTAAAGTTAAAGTGGTGGAAAAAAAAATCTTCAATCACTTCCTTCTCATTTTGATCCTAAAGTAATTGCAGTTGAAGAAAGCAAGGATGTTGAGTTGCTAGATGTTGATGAATTGGTAGGTTCTCTAATAACCTATGATAGCAGGAGATTCTCTCCAAAAGCAAAAAGCATTACTTTTAAAACCTCCAAGAAGGAAAAGGAAGTGGTTTATGAAGAATCTAGTGATGATGAGTCATCTGATTCTAAACCAATAGCTATGCTAACCAGGAACTTTCAAAAGTACCTGAAGAATGCTAAAAGAATTGGAAGTAGATCTTCGGAGCTGCTATCTAAAGAAGAATCTCAGAGGGATTTAAGAGATAAATCCTTCAGAGATAAGAAAACCTATTTTCCTCAATGCTATGAGTGTCAAGGATTTGATCACATTAGGGCTGATTGTGGAAACCTAAAGAATGCTAAGGAAAATGCCTTGAATGCATCTTTGAGTGATGAATCAGAGTCAAATAACTCTGATGACCAAAAAGGGAAGAAGGTTGTTTACATGGCATTTCTAGCCACTATTCAAGGTTCTAGTGATCCTACATCAGCAGGTGTTGGTGGTGAGTCATATGAAGAGGACTCAGATGAAGGGTCAATGAAAAGCAGCAGTCATCTTGAGTCCCATGACACCTTTGTCAGAAATTGCACAGATGCTAGGAAGAAGTGTAAGAAACTCCTGAAGCAACTGATTGCAGCTGAAGAGGAAAATATTTCTCTTCAAAATATGTTGGACTCAGCATACATGACCAAAAAATCTATAAAGGTAGAAAATAATTCATTGACTACCAAATTGTTTGATGCTAACAAAATTTGTGCAAATTTGCAAGATAAAAATTAGTTCTTGATGAACAGAATGGAATCAAGGGATCGGAAGATGCCTAGAAAGAGAACTCCTTCAATGAATCCCCTTCATCTAAACTGAATACCATTCTGAGCATGCAAAAGTCGTTCGGTGACAAACATGGAATTGGATATGATCAAAATGCCTCTACTTCAAGAAGTGTGGTAGCTCTGAATAAATTGATAAGATTTTTACCTGCTTCACATGATTCACATGTTGTGTTTAGTAGACTTGAGAAAAATGACAAGAATAAGGATAGAACTAATCACACGCCTCCAATGTTTTTGGGAATAAGAGGGTCCAATGAACAAATCTCTCTTGCTCTTATGAGGAAAAGTCATTTTCAAAGGAAAGTTTCCACTTGTCATTTCTGTGGCAAAATAGGTCATATCCAACCACACTACAACCGTCTCTCTCATAGATCTCCAACTAGGAGGAACTCTAATGCTTATGAGATTGAGACACACAATGACCCCCTTAACCAAATTTTTTCCCTTATGAAGGACATTACCTTTAGGTTAAACAAACTTGAAGGTAATCAGGGTCCTATCTAGGTTGTGATGGGGTTACATGGCTAGTTCTCTCTGCTTATTGTAATATTGTGTGTTCTAGCTCATGTATTGTGTGTTGGAGTGACTTCATTCATGTGTTTTTCCTGTTGTTGCTTGTTGGTTCCACCTGTGAAATTCTAAAGATGTGATCCTTGAGTCAATATAGCATTCCTCCTCCTTGTTTTATCTTCTATTATTTTTCTTTGGAGTGAGATGCTTCTTCTGTCTGATTTCTTACATTTGAGATCATTCCTGAGAAAGTCTTTTGGTTGTCAATTTGTTAAAGGCATTTCACTCAAAACACTTGTTTCAAAAACGATGATTATCTTTTTATCAAGGGTCTCATGTCTGCTCAGTTTGAAACTCTGTTTTGATTTTATTTTATTTTATTTTATTTTTTTTAATACAAATTGACCACCTATGTCTATTTTCTCAAAAGCTCGTGGCATCACCTCCTACATTGACAAGCTCAGTAATCAAAGATCATGTGTACCCTCTAATTTGTGAATTTTAAATGATGACATGCTTTTTGATCCTTATAAAAAAAGTCGGTGTTTATGCATTGCGGTAAAATATGAAACACACAAGGGATTGATTTCTCATCTAATAAATATCTTGAACAATCGAGGAGGAATAGGTGTGTGACTTTTTGCTCAAGAATTAGAAAAGAGGGGTTTGACTTTCGTATAAAGAGATGAACAATTTCCTATGTGGCATCTTGACAGTTGAGGTTTAAATTTTATATCCCCTATTTTTGAATTGATCACTCACTTCACTGATTATACCTTAGTTGGATTAACTTCTCAAATTTCTTCTCGTGTGAATTGAATATGTGGATGTGCTTGTTCCAATTTATGTGACCAGAGGATTAATTGACTTTTGAATCTCTTGTTTATATCTTGAGGAAGATTTATTGAGGTTGTTATGTTCTCAAAACAAGTATTTTTTGGGGAACAAAGGAGATTTTTTATGCCGTCTTAACGGGATTTGGTTTGTGCCTTCCGTCTTAACGGGATTGCTCCCAGTTCATAAGTTCTGAATATTACACATTCAAGCCCCTTAATTCATATATGTTAATATCTTAGTTTTGTTATAAGTTGATGTTTTGTGTTGTTTTTGTGTTTTCTTGCTTTTTTTAGGATTTTGAAGAAAACCAAGCGTTTTTGGCAAGTTCTAGACTTAAAAGACATTTTGGGGAAAAGCTGACGGAAGTGCGCTCGAGCGCCCAATCCAAAGAGATCGAGTGCAGTCATGCGATAGAGAACCCAATCTAGAGGGATCGAGCGCAGTCATGCGCTGGAACACAGTGAAGTCAGCAGACCCGTTTTCGAAGGATTCTAATCCAACTCAAACTCGATTTTGGAGTTGTTAGGCTATACGAAATCAACAAGGGTTGTTCCAAACTCTATAAATACTCCCTTAATTCGTCCAAATAAAATATACAAGCTTTGGGAGAGGAATTGGATGCTAGACCAAGAAGGGTTTCAATTTTTCTTCCTTTCCTTATTATTTTCTTATGAGGATGATTTCATCCGAATTATGTGTAACTAATACTTTAGTTAGGGCTCAATTGAAGCCCTAATCTTGTCTCTTTAGGATTTCAATTTTCCTTGCTACAATTCATGTTTTGATACTTAACTTGATTATTTTCAGTTTTATTGAATTCCTCACATGAATGTGTTTGATCATCATATGCATGTGTTACGGATTTGTTATTTAGGTCAATTTGGATGACCGAGTCCTGGGCCTATTAGAGTGACAAAAGAACCCCATCACATGTCCTTGGATTAATCAACATGAAAAACCGTAGTAGATACCATGCTCTAGGCTTCATGTGTTTGTCGATCTCCGTAGTTTTATGCTTTCTTGAAGAACAATGTTGTGCAAATATTCACCTAAATTAATAGGCGAATACATGTACATTTTAACTCACAAGTGCACAAGATCAAAACAGTAGTATAGAGTGCAAGTACGAGATCATTCCCACTAGGATTGTCGTAAATTATGCTTAAAATTAATTTCGTAATTAAAACAAGACAAAGATTGAATTTTGAATTAATAAAGATAAATGTAGGGCTTTGATATCCACCACTAATCATGCTCAAATAATATAACAATATGCCAATGCTCTAATCATATTATGACTACTTAAAGTTTGCCAACTTGAGGGCATGTGTTTCTACTCTTTAAGCTGTTGATCGCCCTAAGCAACGAATTAGGCATGAATGTCTACTCTAATTATTTTTTTCCTTAAAGGATTTAGCATGAGTGTCTACCAAGTTGTTCTTTAAGAAAGTACAAATCGGTGAAAATTAACAAACACATGGAACCTAGGGCATGGGTGTCTACTTCCGATTTTCCATGTTGATTAACCTAAGAACCCGTGAGGAGATTCTTTTGTTACTCTTTTAAGCCTAGGACTCGATCATCCAAATTGACTTAAATAACTAATCCATACCACATGCATATGTTGGCCAAACACATTCATATGAGGAATTCGATAAAACATGAATTAATCAAGTTAAGCATCACAATATGATTATCACAAAGGCGCCAATATTGATGTATTAAAGAGACATAATTATGGTTTCAATCTAGCCTTACTAAAGTATTTAGTTACACATGAGTTTGATGCTAAAACTCTTCATAATAAAATAAAGGGAAAAGAATAAACCCGAAAAACGCTCCCTTGAAGAGCCTCCAATTCTTCTCCTTAAAATTGTGTGAAGAATTTGTGAGGCTTATAGGTCTATTTATAGGCTTAGGAAAGACCTAGAAACCCTAGAGATCCTAGTAAACTCGTTGGTTTAAAGTCCTATTACAACTAGGACTTGGAAAACCTAGTTCGGGAAGGAAAAGGAGTCTTGCCACATGTCTGAATTTTTTCTAGTGCTCGAGTGCGCTCGATCGCACTCCTGCGATCGATCTCTGGTGTTGGGTGCTCGAGCGCATTTGCGCTCGAGCCTAGGCAATGTGCGCTCGAGCGCACCAGCTGCATGGCTTGAGTCTGAACTTCCTCACTTCCAGAATTTCCCAAAATTGCCCTTTAAGCTTGAATTTTCTGGAATGCTTCCTTTTCTCAAAAACCTATAAAAAGACATAAAACACAAAATGGAAGTAAAATTGCACAAACTAACAAAACTAAGGGATTAAAAAAAATATAAATTAAGGGGCTAGAATATGAATATTTTAGCACTTATCACACCCATAAACTTACATATTGCTAGTCCCTTAGCAATACTAAACTAAAAACAAAATAAACAAAAAACATAAAACAAAAAGATAAATCCATCTTTCGTGGGATGTACAATTGCATTTAGTGTACGCAACAAGCCTTTTAAACCACTAGGCATTCCCTAGAGGACGAGTGAAGTCTCGTGAGGGTTTTCGAGGAATGTTACCCACAAACATTATGCAAAGTTCATGTTATCCAAAAATTTAAGTATCACTCAAAACTATGAGTTTCATTTATTAGCAAGCTTAAAAAGGTAAACTCCATCTTCTCAATGAATTAGAATTTTAAAGTCTAATCACTTACAAAAAATAGGCTAAGGCATCACAAGTTCGAAACAATGTAAAGTGAATTAGCACAAAAATATGAAGCTTCCAAGTAACTCTAAGGTACAATGTCTCAATATCTCAAAGTTCACTAAAATTCCCATCAGAATGAACAACAATGACATATTTTTCTTTTCTTCTTTTTTTTTTTTTTTTTCTTATTATTATTATTTTTTATTACCAGGCTCTACAGTGTTTAGTTCCGTTAAACTTTCTAAATGACCCATGTAGCGAGTGTTAAGTCAGTGACTCCCAAACCAGATGGTTTTAGGGTATTAGGTGTAAAGACACCCTAAGAACTTACTAACTCGAGTCAACAAGGCTACAAAACTAAACTAGCCATAAATTTAACCAAATCAAAATTTTCACCTTTTGACGTGAACACTCAATGCTTACTAAGGCAAGTGGTCCAATTACTTAGTGAAAAACTTATCAATGATCAATTATTTATTCTTTCTTTTTCTTTTTTTTTCAATTATATGTAAAATGCCAAAGTGTCCATCCAACAAGTCATCCAGTTTTACCCAAGACATAGAAACATACACATTAAACTCACATGTCATACCCCACAAATTATGTGTTAATGTGCTTGTGTTAGATTAGATCAAACATGTGAATTCTCAAATGCCTAAAGTAAGTAACCAAACTTAAAACTCAATCATTAGATTATGTGTTTAAAATTTTAAGCTCACCAATGAAAATCAAATCACAATTTTTCGAGAACAACCAAAATTTGAAGACAAACATGAACATGCATTTTTTTAAAAAAAAAAAAGAAAAAAAGAAAAATGGGACAAAGTGTGTGTAAATGTCCCCCATACCCCCTAACTTGAATTACACATTTTCCCCAATGTGTATATAGCATGGAAAGATCTGACCTGGGAGATGGAGAACTGTCTGGATTGGTATGCATCATAGCACCCCCAAACTTGAATGCAAGCACACTCTTCCTCGAAAAATAAAACACTAAAATAATAATGGAAAACAAAAAGAAACTAAAAAAAAAAAGAAAAAAAGAAAAAGAACAATCAATAGAAATAAAAAGGATATGATATAGGGTGCCTCCCATGAGCGCTAAGTTTAACGTCTCCAGCCAGACTATGATCCTGCTTCAGTACTACTATTCTGCATATTGGACAGATTGGAGTGTTAAATCTTATGGTGCCAAATCTTCATCTCTTTGTGCTAAGTTCATTTCAATGTATGGCTTCATTTTGTGTCCATTCACCTTGAATGTCTAATTTTTCTGTGGGCTATGCACCTCCAAAGCTCCACGAGGGAACACTTTCATGACAACACAAGGACCAAACCATCTAGACTTAAGCTTACCAGGGAAGAGTCTTAATCTCGAATTATAGATCAACACCTTATGTCCCACATAAAACTCCTTCTTGACCAGTTGCTTATCATGATACGCCTTGGTTTCCTTGTAGAGCTTGGCATTCTCATACGCATCTCGCCTCAATTCCTCAAGTTCATTTAGTTGCATTCATGTCAAAGTTAAACTTCTTAATGGCCTAATACGCTCTGTGCTCCAACTCCACTTGTAGATGACATGCTTTCACAAAGACCAACCAATATGGGGACATACCGATAGGGGTCTTGTATGCAGTCCTATAAGCCCATAGTGCATCATTCAAGCACAGAGACCAATCCTTCCTACTGGTATTCACTATCCTTTCTAGGATGCTTTTGATCTCTCTATTGCTTATCTCCACTTGACCACTGGTTTGAGGATGATATGGAGTGCCAACCTTATGTGTGATCCCATACTTCTTTATCAAAGAAGCAAAAGCCTAATTGTTGAAATGGCTACCTCCATCACTAATTATTGCCCTTGGAGTCCCAAACCTAGCAAAGATGTTTTCTTGCAAAAACTTCACAATAACTTTGTGATCATTAGTCTTTGAGGGGACAACCTCGACCCATTTAGACACATAATCCACACCCACAAGAATCTATAAATGACCATATGAGTTAGGAAATGGACCCATGACGTCAAAACCCCACACATCAAAGAGCTCTACCACTTGAATGTTTTGCAATGGCATCTGATTTCTGGATGAGATGTTACTTGTCCTCTGGCATCTTTCACAAGAGCTGCAAAACCAAAAAGCGTCTTTGAACACATTTGGCCAATAAAAACCAGAGTGTAATACCTTAAAAGCTGTTCTCTTGGCCCCAAAGTGTCCTCCACAGGCAAACTGATGGAAATGCTGCAATATGCTCATATGCTCCTCCTCTAGGACACACCTTCTGATGATTTGATTAGGGCAGAATTTGAATAGATAGGGGCCATCCCATTGGTAATGTCTAGATATAGACATCAACCTCTTCCTTTCTTGACTAGGCATACCTGGAGGAAAAATCTTGGCAGTTATATAACTAACAATATCTGCATACCATGGAAGTTTTCCATCTATTGTAAATAACTACTCATCTAGGAAGTTTTCATTCAAATGAAGCTCATCTCCTTCTTCTTCATGAAGTAGCCTAGATAGGCGATCTGCCACCACATTCTCACTGCCCTTCTTATCTCTAATCTCAAGGTCAAACTCTTGCAGTAATAGTACCCATCTGATCAATCTTGGCTTTGCATCTTTCTTAGCAAACAAATATCTCAAAACATCATGGTTAGTGAATACAATAACCTTAGAACCAATCCGGTATGATCTATACTTCTCCAAAACAAATATGACAGCTAACAATTCTTTCTTAGTAGTAGAATATTTTAGCTAGGCATCATTCAATGTTCTAGAAGCATAATAAATAGCATGAGGTACCTGATTGATTCTTTGGCCTAAGACAGCTCCCAAGTCAAAGTCACTAGCATCACACATGAGCTCAAATAGAACGTTCCAATCAGATGCCATCATTATTTGTACAGATGTGAGCAACTTCTTCATTGTGTTGAAAGCATTCATGTATTCTTCAGTCTATTTAAACTTGGCATCCTTGGATAGCAGTGCACAGAGGGGTCTAGAGATCTTGGAGAAATCCTTGATGAATCTTTTATAAAACTCGGCATGTCCAAGAAAACTTCTTACACCCTTCGTTGTCATAGAAGGGAGTTTGGAGATGATGTCAATCTTGGCCTATCCACCTCAATGCCCTTGCTAGAAATGGAATGACCCAACACAATGCCTTGTTAAACCATGAAATGGCACTTTTCCCAATTGAGCACTAAGTTGCATTCTTCACAGCTCCTGAGAACAATCTTCAGATGATTGAGACATTCATCAAAATCAAAACCAAAAACACTAAAATCATCCATAAATACCTCAATAAATTTCTCTACCATGTCTGAGAAAATGCTCATCATGCATCTTTAAAAGGTGGCTAGTGCATTGCATAATCCAAATGGCATCCTTCTGGAAGCAAATGTGTCAAAAGGACATGTGAAGGTGGTCTTTTCTTGGTCCTCTAGTGCTATTGCAATCTGGTTGTAGCCACTGTACCCATTCAAGAAGCAGTAGTATCTATGTCCAGCTAACCTCTCTAGCATCTGATTAATGAAGGGCAGAAGGAAATGATCTTTCTGGTCACCTTGTTTAGCCTTTTGTAGTCAATAAATACCCTCAAACTAGTGGTTTTTCTTGTAGGTACCAACTCATCATCTTCATTCTGCACCACTATGATCCCACTCTTCTTTGGAACTACTTGAACTGGACTTACCCACATACTGTCTAAGATGGGGTAGATAATGCCAACATTCAACAATTTCAATACCTCAGCCTTGACTACCTCCTTCATCTGTGGGTTGAGTCTTCTTTGTGCATCCCTGGTTGGCTTTGCTTCATCCTCAAGGAAGATTTGATGCATGCACTTGGCTGGACTTAAGCCTTTGATGTCAGCAGTAGTCCATCCTAATGCAGTTTTATGCTCTATAAGAACTCTCAACAGCTTGTCTTCTTCCCCCAAACTTAGATTTGTAGCAACTATCACAGGTAGTGTCTAGTTCTCTCCCAAGTAGGCATATGTTAGATGCTCTCGCAACTGCTTCAATTCCAAATTTGGTGCCTGGACAATAAAAGGGACAAAAGTAGTATTAGTAGGCACAAGAGTCTCAAAGGGAGGGATGTACTTACTTGAATGTGGTGGAGAGGCCTCAAGGAGGTGCACAGCTTCAATGATGTCATCATAAACATCTTCAAAATTTGGCTTAATGTCCGGCCTTATGAAACTTTGAGTGAGGGTGGCCTCCATGGATCTATGTGATGGACCTGAAAAACTTTCTCAACATCTTGAATGATACAAACATTAAAGCATTCCAGATCATCTTGGGGTAATTTCAATGCATCAAATTTTTTAAATTTTATCTTCTCACCATTTACCTTCATACTTACAATACCCTTTTTCACACAAATTTTTGTATCAGTAGTTCTCATAAAGGGTCTTCCTAAGATGATAGGCAAAGGCAATGGAATAGGAGATTCTTCCATATCTAATACAATGAAATCAATAGGTAAAATAAATTGACCTACTTGTACCAGGACATCCTCTTGTATACCTCTTGGTTTTTTGATGATCCTATCTCCCAATTGTAAGGTAATTGAAGTTGGTTGAAGCTCCCCCAAACCCAATGTCTCATACACAGTGAATGGCAACAGATTGACCCTTACTCCTAGACCCAGTAGTGCCTTTTGAAAAAGATGGTCTCCTATCCTTCAAGAAATGGTAAAACTACCTGGATCTTTTAGCTTTCCTTAACAACACCGCACCTACCTCTTCAATTAAAGCCATTGTTTCACGCTCTTGAAACTTCCTTTTATGAGTGCAACAATCCTTTAAAAATTCGGCATATGCAGGAATTTGTTGAATTGTATCTAATAAAAGAATATTAATTTTTAATTTTCTCAAAGTTTCAAAAATATCAAGCAACTGCTTTTCTTTCTTTGGTTTTACTAACCTCTGAGGGATAGGTGGTGCATTCAACTTCTTCATTTCACTTACCTTGGATGTTAAGGCTTCGTCTGGAGATGCTTGTGCTAGCTTATTAGCTCCTATGATCTTACCATTTCTGAGGGTTGTGACTGCATTCAGTTGTTGGTGACCTCTTGAATTGGGTATTGTTTGGGTTGAAAATTCACCCTTCTTTCTTCCACTAAGCTCCATAGCCATTTGCCCCATTTGTGCTTCCAATCTTTGAATAGCTTGATTGGTCCTTGCATTGGTTTTGTGTTGCGAAGTCGCAAATTGTCTTTGCTTAGTCATAAATTCTTGTTGCGAAGTCACCAGTTGTAGCACAATACTTTTCAGGTCCTTCTTTTTTGATTCTTGAACTGGTTGGACTGCTTGTTGCGAGTTTCTCTACTGCCCTTAAGGGTTCAAAACATTCAAATTGTTACTCCGTGAGAAGTTGGAGTGGTTGTGCCACCCTGGATTTTAGGTGTTGGACTATGGATTGTTCTTGGGAGGATAATTGTTCTGTCCCACATAGTTCGCTTGCTCCTAATCTGTAAATGAATACAAAGGACAAGTCTCAATAGTGTGATCAGAATGGGAACATATGGCATATACCTGGAGTTGTGCGACTTGCTGAACAAGAGAGACGTTCTGAGCATTCATGGCTTTGACAATCATATCTAGCTTTCTCTCCATGGCAGCCATCTAATTGTGAACTCCACCATTTATGTTCACTTCATACATGCCCTTACTCTTTACTCCTTGCCTCCCTCTGGAGGAGAATTTTTGGGAGTGTTCATTCAATGTCTCAAAGAGCTCCATGGCTTCCTCACTGCACTTTTCCATAAGCACACCTCCACAAGCTGAATCAACGATACCTTTGTTAGTGTCATTCAAACCTTCATAAAAAGCTTGTACCTGATCATCTTGAGATAGGTTGTGATGTTGACACTTGAGAAGCAGCTCAATGAAGTGCCCCCATGCTTCAAAGAAAAGGTCTCCATCTCTTTGTTGAAATGTTTGAATTTCCTTTCTAAGTTGCCTTGTCTTTTGAGCTGGGAAAAACTTCTTGAGGATTTTTGTGGCTAACTCTTCCTAAGTATGAATGGAATATGCAGGCAAGGAATTATACCACAACTTTGCATTATCTTTTAAAGAAAAAGGGAAGAGGATTAACCTGATTCCCTCTGGAGTTAAGCCCCGGATGTTGTGAGTCTTGCAGAGATCAAAGAACCCCCTAAGGTGCAAGTGTGCTCCTCATTAGGTGTGCCTCTGAAGTGAGTCAAAGTGTTGAGTATGTGAGGGGACAAATTGAAGGTGCCCTGTACTTTTGGTTGGTAGGCAATGCATGATGGCTGGTCAAGGTTTTGTGGAATGAAAGCATGCTTCATAGGTCGCCTCACTCGGTGGTTGGTTCATGAGTTGTTCCGCCATTGGTTCCTCAACCTTGAGTTCTTCTTCTTCCTCCTTGAATTCTTCTTCTTCGGTGTAAGTGTTGTCTCTAGGCCATTGTCGAATGGTCCACTCAATTTATGGATCGAGTGGAATGATGGTTGAGTCCTAAGATTGACGACCTTGCATAACAAGAACGTCAGTTTCTACAGTTCTAGCCGCTTCTGGATGCTCTCTGGAAGTGCGCTTGATCACAGGAACAGAATGCAGGATGCCGAAGAACTGAAACAGAACCAAAAATAGAAAAAATAAAAATTTTAGATTTTGATAAAATTTAAAACGGAACTTGAATTAAAATTAAAAATTAAAAATTAAAATAACAAAACAAAAGGAAAATAATTTTAAACAGAATTTAACGCAATCCCCGGCAATGGCGCCAAAAACTTGTTGTGCAAATATCCACATAAATTAATAGGCGAATAAATGTATGTTTTAACTCGCAAGTGTACAAAATCAAAACAGTAGTATAGGGTGCAAGTACGAGATCATTCCCATTAGGATTGTCATAAATTATGCTTAAAATTAATTTCATAATTAAAACAAGACAAAGATTGATTTTTGAATTAATAAAGATAAAGGTAGGGCTTTGATATCCACCACTAATCATGCTCAAATAATATAACAATATGCCAATGCTCTAATTATATTATGAATACTTAAAGTTTGTCAACCTAAGTGTATGGGTGTCTACTCCTTAAGCTATTGATCTCCCTAAGCAACGAATTAGGCATGAGTGTCTACTCTAATTCTTTTATTCCTTAAAGGATTTAGTATGGGTTTCTACTAAGTTGTTATTTAAGAAAGCATAAATCTGTGGAAATCAACAAACACATGGAACCTATGGCACGGGTGTCTACTCCCGGGTTTCCATGTTGATGAACCCAAGAACCTGTGAGGAGATTCTTTTGTCACTCTATTAAGCCCAGGACTCGATCATCCAAATTCACTTAAATAACTAATCCATACCACATGCATATGTTGGCCAAACACATTCATATGAGGAATTCGAGAAAACACGAATTAATCAAGTTAAGCATCACAATAGGATTATCACAAAAGCGCCAATATTGATGTATTAAAGAGACATAACTAGGGCTTCAATCTTGCCCTACTCAAGTATTTAGTTACACATGAGTTTGATGCTAAACATCTTCATAATAAAATAAAAGGAAAAGAATAAACCCGAAAAATGCTTCCCTGAAGAGCCTCCAATTCTTCTCCTTGAAATTGTGTGTAGAATTTGTGAGGTTAGAGGTTTATCTATAGGCTTAGGAAAGACCTAGAAACCCTAGAAATCCTAGTAAACTCATAGGTTTAAAGTTCTAGTACAACTAGGACTTGGAAAACCAAGTTTAGGAAGGAAAATGAGTCTTGCCGCGTGTCTGAATTTTCTCCAGCGCCCCAAGTGCGCTCGATCACACTCCTGCGATCGATCTCTGGTGTTAGGCACTTGAGCGCATATGCGCTCAAGCCTAGGCAATGTATGCTCAAGTGTACCAGCTGCATGGCTCGAGTCTGAACTTCCTCACTTCGAGAATTTCCCAAAATTGCCCTTTAACCTTGAATTTTCCAGACTGCTTCCCTTTCGTCAACAACCTATAAAAAGACATAAAACACAAAAATGAAGTAAAATTGCACAAACTAACAAAACTAAAAGATTAACAAATATAAATTAAGGGGTTAAAATATGAATATTTTAGCACTTATCAAACAACTTAGTAGATACCATGCTAAAACCTTTGAAAAAGAAAATAATTAGTGTAGATACCATGCCTAATTTGTTGCTTAGGGAGATGAATAGCCCAAGGAGTAGATATCATGCCCTTAGGTTGGCAAACATTGAGTATCTTGATATGATTGTAGCATTGTGCACGTTGTTTGTCATATTCGAGTATGATTAACGGTGGATATCGAAACCCTACCTTTCATTCTTATTATTTCAATTCAATATTTTATCTTGTTTCATTCATATATTTATTTAGGGAATTCTTTTTAAGCATAATTTATATCAATCCTCGTGGGAATGATCTTGTACTTGCTCTCTATACCATGGTTTTGATCTTGTGCACTTGTGCGTGAAACATACATTTATTCGCCTATTATTTTGGTGGTTATTTTGCACAACACCCATCATGACGTGAAATGGTGTTCTTTTTGTCATAATAGGAAAGGTATTGCGTTAAGACAGGAATTCAACCGTCTGGTCGATTTCTGTCTTGCCGTCTTAATGGATTGTACCCCCGTTAGGACGGAAACTGGATCTACTTTTCTTCATGTTGTCTCCTCATTCAGTTTGCTTCACTATTTCGAAATCTTTTCATTTTCCTTTTCAAAGTTTGCACTCCATTTCTCATTTCGGCCTAGTCCCTCCAGCTACTGCAACTTTGTAAGGTATGCATCTCACTTCTACTTGTTTTCGTGAGATTGATTGTGGTTTGATTTCTCATGGTTGTTTTCGTAAAATTCTTGGCTTCTCATGCAGGTTGTTTTCTCATCTCTAATTGTGGATTGATTTCGCATGATTGATTATTTGGTTTCGTTAAGAGCTTGATTATCAGACATTAATATGAGGTTTTGAGTTCTCATGTTATGGAAATAGACTCTTGAATGTTTTGTTCTCTCCATCTGTTTCGTTCTCTACCTGTTTCCTTTGGTTAGTTTGTGTTGAATATGAAAATTTCTTGTTTAAGACTTGGAACATGAAAATTTAGGACTTCTTTGGTTAAATCTTTTTGAGATTAAACTGTCTAGATTTTTTAAGACATGGTTAGGTCCTTCTGTTTTGAGAAGAAATCGTGCTTCAAATATTCTTCTACATATCTAATGTCTGTTGTGCAAAAATCTACCTAAATTAATAGGTAAATAATTGTACGTTTTACCTGCAAGTGCACAAGGTCAACATGGTAGTATAAGGTGCATGTACAGGATCATTCCCACGAGGATTAGTGTATTTATGTTTAAAACTAGATTCCTTAAGCGAAAGCAAAATAAAAGTTGATTGTTGATGTGATGATGGCAAATGGTAGGACTTTGATATCCACCACTAATTATATTAAACTAGTATTTCAATATGCCAATGCTTTGATCAAGTTATGCATATTTAATGTTTGCCAACCTAAGGGCATGGGTGTATACTCCTTAAGCTATAGATTTCCCTAAACAACGAGTTAGGTATGGGTGTATACTCTAACTCTTCTCTTTCATAAAGGATTTAGCATGGTATATACTAAGTTGTTCTTTAGAAAAGCATATGTTCTATGGAAATCGACAAACACACAGGGCCTAGGGCATGGGTGTATACTCCTAGTTCCCTATGTTGATTAACCCAAGAATCGCGGTGTGGATTCTTTTGTTACTTAAGTTAAACTCAAGACTCGATCATCCAAATTGATCTAACTAACAAGTCCATACCACATGCACATGTTGATCAGGCATACACATATGAGGAATCCATGCAAGCAGGTATTAATCAAGTTAAATAGCACAACATGATCATCACAAGGCGCCAATATTGAAATATTAATTTAACATAACTAGGGCTTCAATCTAGCCCTACTAAATAACTTAGCTACACATAGAGTTGATGTTCCACATCATCATAAAATAAAAGAAAAGAAAAGAAAGAATAAACCCGAGACTTGACTTGAGAGCTCCTATTCTTCTCCTTTCTCCAAGCCTCCATATTCTAAAGGCTTAGGAGTCTATTTATAGGCTTTAGAAGTCCTTGGAAAAGTAGTAAACCCTAGGGTTTTCGTAGGGTTTCAATCCTATTACAATTTGGAGTTTGAAAAACCCTAATATGGAAATAGGGACATTATAGCTGCCACTTGGAATGCCTCCTGCGCACGGGTGCGCTCGATCGCAGCTCGTGTGCGCTCGATCGCAAGTCTGCGATCGATCCTTCTTTTACCTACACTCGATCGCTCCTAGCCTGGCTCCTGCAGCATCTTCTCTGGTATTGCGTTCGATCGCAGGTACCCTGCGATTGATTGCAGTACCAAGGAGCTCCAATTTTTCCATCTTCTTTTTTTGAGCCTAAATCACCCAGTTTTACTTCACTTTCTTCCAAAAGCCTGTAAAAACATCAAAAACACAAAAAGGAATTAAAATGGCCTAATTAACTACAACCAAAGGATTAAAACATGGAAGATAAGGGTTGAAAATATGAATATTTTAGCGCTTATCAATGTCTTTGAGTAATAGTATCCTCAAATTTTGTCATGTGATTTTAGTTGGGAGAAAAAGTGTTCCTTGAAGTAACATAGAATTTTTTTTTTTTTTTTTTTGCTGCAGATATGTCTTCCTCAACGGGCAAGAAACTCTCTAGAGCTGAAAAGGATGCGACAGTTAAGCCAATCATGATTTTCCACTCGGTCAAAAAGGCTTGAGTGGCTTTTGGTCCTACTCCTCCTATAAGATGGTGAAGATGCTTTTGCTAGAAGGTTTGAGTCCAGTTCTGTTCAAGTTCAATTTCTTTCGAAGAAGTTCTCGAGATGTAAGGTTATTGTTGAGCGTCCTATTACCATGTTGGATTCTCTTCTGAAGAGTTTCAGTTCATTTCTCGTGTATTTGACAGTAGAAAATGGCTTCCTTTCACAGTGCCTCAACCTGATGTGTTTCCTGAAATGGTTCGAGAGTTTTACTCAAATGTTCGAGAATATTGTGCTACCTCCTCAACCCTTTCCACTTTTGCCAGAGGAAAAAATATTACTCTTGATCCAAGACTTTGGCCAAAATTTTGAAGATTTCTCATGTTCCCAAGAGTTAGTTTCCATATGCACCTGAGGCTGCTCCCTCCTTTGAGGAAATGGGTGAGCTATTTGGACTTGTTGCTTGGCCTAGCTCGTTGAAAGCTTATCCGGTCAAATCTATTAAGCTTTTTGAGAGAATGCTTGCTCTCATGATCATGAGTAATCTGATGCATCTCATTCATCGCTTAGTGCTCTCTCTTGACTGTGCACAGTTCTTGTATGCCTTACTCAAAAATCATAGAGTTGATCTGGCTTTGGTAATTATTGATGGCATTGCTTCCATTCAGATCCAAAGGCTTTGAATTTGGGTCTTGCCTATGGTGGGGTTATTGGCAAAGTGTTATCTCATTTCTCTATGCCTCACCGTCAAAATGAGGTTGTTGCAAGTCAACCTTCTGCCTATGACCGGTTGACTATTTCAAAATTTGAGAAAATGAGAAGTTCCACTTCTGTTTCCTCCTCCACTGCGTCTACTTCAAGTGACTCTAGAACTCTTTCCTCCAAGCAGTTGAGTCAGCTGGAAGAGTTACTTAAGCAACATAAACACTTTGTGAGTATCCAAGTGGACGAGGCTAAACAGAATGTTGATGAGATTCAACACCAAGTTTCTAAGGTTGTTGTTGCAGTGTAGACCCTTCTAAGTTCTCAGATGAAGACTCCTAACAAGTGAAGTTATGGCAAACCTTTTTGGGTTAATCTTCCCTTTGTCCCTTGTGACAAAAGGGGGAGAATGGTTTAAATGTTTTAAAACAATATTTCCTTTTAGTTTTTGATGTGTATATCTGTCTTATTTTATCTTGTGACAATGGTTTATTTTTATGCTTTAAATTTATGCAAATTCTGAATACCCGGTGTTTTGTTTTCCTTTGAAGCATTGGATATGGTGCAGTAATGCCTTTTGTGTGAAATGTTTCAAGATCATGACAGTGTGTGGTCTTGATTGTTTTTTTATTAATGCAACAATGGTCTTTTGGTGAAGTGTCTCATGACCTAGCCCTTTGGTCTGAGAGGATTGCACTTGGTGTGTTCTTTGTGTTTAGTTGGTTTTGTTGTTTATGTAAAGTTTTAAACCTCATTTAGGGTTTTGTCATTGAATGTTCAAATTGGGAGATTGTTTGATTTTAGTTTGGCCTTATTCAATGATATTTCCTGTATTTCATTTTGTTTAAAACTTTGGGGAACAGCATTTAGGCTTTCAGGGGTTGTTTGAAGAGCTTACTATTTTCTTGTCCGGAGTGCCGTCAAGACGGAACATGTAACGGAAAGTTACTGTTTCCTCGTCAAGAGTGCCGTTAGAACAAACAAGTAATGGGGAGTTACTGTTTTCTCGTCAGGAGTTACGTAAGGACGAAACATGTAACAGGGAGTTACTGTTTCCTTGTCAGAAGTTGCGTCAGGATGGAGATGTAATGGCATTGAAGCTGAAACTATTGTTTCCTCACTAGGCACCTCGTCAGGATGGGATATGTAACAGGACTAATGTTGTGCTCCCTATTTTCTTGTCAGATGGTGTTAAGACAGGATATGTGACGAAGAGGAGACATTTGTTCTTCCCGTCATAATGGAACTGCTTTCTCATTAGGACGTGGAATTCTCATATCTATGAGTTTGTTATTCCCGTCATAACGAGAAATGTATCCCGTTAGGATGTGAAGAGTAAAATGCTTTTCCTATAAAAGGATTTTCCTGTCACTGTTCATTGTAGACTTTTGGAAAATATTTTCTCTGTGCATTGAAGTCTCAAAAGTTCTCTACAAGCACTGTCTTTTGAGAGTTGTTTGCTCGAGAGAGGACATGAAAAAGCTTCAGGCTGTCCTTCGCTCTTGCTTGGTATGTTGCTTGTTTATTCACCTGCACAAATATTGTTGCCATGGGTACTTGAAGAAAGAAGTCTACCGAAGGGTCAGTGAGGAGATGCACTCCATGAAGATGGTCAGGATGGAGACAAGCTGGGAAGCTTGTTGCTCATACTAAGTCTAGAGGTCCTCAAGGTTGTGAGTATTGTCTAGTTTGTAACTCTGGATCTTCATATAGTGTTTTCCTGAGTTTGGCTGCCCCGAAGTAGTTTTTACCTTTGATGTGTTCAAAGGATTTTCCACTTTGTAAACAAACTTTGTGTTGTGTTGGTGATGTTGCTTTAATTCCATTGTGCATGTTTTATGTTTGTTGTATGGCTTAGTTCCATATTTTGTTTATTTAGCAATTAGAGGTAGAACTCGATCCTAGTAATCTTTTAGATAGGACTATATAGAGGGTGTTGAACTTGAAGGATTGCGTAAAAGTGGTTTTGTTGTTAAGCTCGTAAGATCTTTTATAACTGTGATGCCCCAAATTTTCAAGATTGATTTATCCAAAAAGAAACCGTTCACTTGAGCTTAGAAAACCTTTTTATAACCTTCAAAGAAGTGTCTTAACCCTTAATCAAGCCCTCATTTGAAAAATAGGCCTAAAAAATCCAACCCTAACTCTCTGGCCGAATGTTTAACAAGGGACCACACCGAATGTTTGACCATGTCCTTAGTGCGAACGTTGGGTAGGGGACCACAATTAATGTTTGTTGACCAAAGTTTGACCACTGTGTATTGACCAAACGTGCCACCTACAACCCTTGAACCATTTTGTAATAGCACACCGAACGTTCACCTAATAGTATCGAATGTTCGCTTACAGTTTGGAAAGTGTTTTTAACCTGTTCTCCACCTTGCATGACGGAGCACGCCTCCCCACCCATATAAATACCTCACCTTCGTCCCTAAGCCTCTCCTTACACTTGAAACCCTGACCTTAAAGCGAGAAGAGATTTTCTTGAGAGGAAGAAGAAGATTTTGGGGGATTATTGCTATCTTCAAGGTAACTCTTGACCCTTCACCAAGCCTATATGTTGCTTTCTTATCATTCTTGTTTTCTTCAAGTTTTTTAAAGATGTCATGCTAGACTTGTGTACCATTTCTCCTTAGATGAAAAGAGGGGTTTTCAAATGTTTAGAAGCACTCATTGCTTTCTTTGGTTTTCTTAAATTTAAGGCTTCACTATGTTTGTATGAACTTGTTTAGAGCCTAGGGTGTAGTTTGTAACATGGTGACTTGAGGATAGAAGCCCTAACACTGCATTAAGACTCTGCCCGAACGTTCTCTTCCCATTCTGGCCAAACATTTGCCCTCGAGCCCAAACATTTGCTCCTTGGACAGAACATTTGACCAAAGCCTAAAATGCATAGGAGTATAGTTTTGTGACCTTTTAGCTAGATGTATTCGATTAGGACCTTTTGTGTCTTTAGTAACCATCTAGCACTGTGTATAACGATAGCCATGTTTCATTGCAATAGGGATTCGAAATGTAGGAACAACTCAAGCGAGCATATGGGGTAAGTAAGCACTTACGACTGTTTTCCTTAAAAAAGTGCGATATATTAGCTGACTTAACACGCGTATGATATGAGCTTATTTACCTTTTACACAACTTGGTAATTGTCTTAATAATTGATTTCATGAGATGCATCATATGACATGATACACCGATACATGTGGTATAATGGTTATAGGCTTACTATATATACTTGATTCTATGGTCAAATGTTTGCAGATATAGTCATGGGTTCAATGGTTTTTTCGTGACCGGCACAACCATATTTGATTGGCGGGTCACTATAGGACGTATATTATTAGTAGAGTGGGCCACCCGAGGTCGGACTCAGTCAAGCTGTTAGTTATAAACAGTAGCTTATAATGGCTGGGGCACTAACATTATATTACAAGCCCCTCGGGACAGCGCCAACCCTGTTGAGAAGGGGTAACATTTCATGTAGACCATATATGACAGTTACGACCTATTAAAGCATTAGTTTTTATGTATTAAAACTTATAGGCAATTGCTGCTAGAATTACACATCTTTATTTCAAATAAAACTATTCTTTCATTATGTATTAACAGAAACAACACCTCATTTAAATTCTTATTGAAAATGCACGTTTACTTTCATTCATCAATAACTAGCTCATTTCATACTCAACTGTGAGGTTTACTTACTAAGTCTTTAAACTTACGCAGTTATTACAACTTGTAGAAAACCTCTTTCTAAGAAGATGACCGTGGCAAGATTGCCACTCCGGGTTATTAAGATGAGTCGGAGACCTATCTTGTGTAATCAGGTTTGATTAGAATATCTGCATTTCGATTAGTAGCTCTTTGTCTTTGCTTGATGATGATACATGTTTATGTGATGATTTTAGATTCCTCAGATTTATTTCGCATTCCTATACATTTACTTTGATTATGTTGGAGAGAGACGGTTCTCCAGTTAGCTACCAATTAGCTAAATTTGGGGTAATTACCAATAACCCTACCATACTGGTCAAGGCCAGATTTGAGGCGTTACACTAACTTAACTAAAAAAAGATGATTTGTTTGGTTTTTACTTAGGAAGATTAAATATTATGGATGAGGGTTAGGGGATTGACTTCACCACTAACTTCATAACAATGACTAATCATATTGCACATGAGAATCTCATTTTATGCATGATATGACCCGTGTGTGTGTGTGTGTCAAACACCCAACAGAGTTTTCAACAAATTACCATAATCAAATGCTAAGCATGGTCTGTCTTTGGTTGGCACAAATCGTCTGCATAACCACTAAGATGCGATATGACCCGTCTTTCAATAATGTTTTACACACACTCAATGGATAAGCATAATTCATCTTTGATTGGCACGAACCATTTACCTACATTATATTAAACCAAGGTGTAGTATGACTCATCTTCCCTAGGCATGGCCTATAAAACCCTTTTGACTTTGTGTCAAAGAATACCAATGCATAACCACGATTTTCATAATCATAGAAAATATAAATAGTTGAGTTCAACCAATATAACAAGCTTTCTAAGGCAAGATTAGGATTTTGTCAAGATTGAATATGAACTTTAAACTCAATCACAAATGTATTACACTTATGGTTCTCACCACTCACAAATATTACACAAATGTGATTTTCTAAGCTACACAATCATCATACATATGCAAAAATTCTCAAAAAAAAAACAATACAATTAAGACATGCTACTTGGAGGAGTTTGGCCACTCATGGAGGTGCTGGAACAAGCATAAACCTTGTCCATTTTCTTCTCCTAGCCTCTTCCAAGCCTTAGAATGGAAAAGCTTTCAAGTGTAGTGTGTTCTCTGTTCTGGACTCTGGTCCCCTCAATGCACAAAATTGGATCCCTTTTAAGCCCTGAGTAGCTGCTTTTAAGTCTTCTTTTCGAGGAATCGCAACCCTCCTCAATTTCAGTTCAATCACACATTTTTAGGTTATCTGTTGATTAAAAACCCATTATTGTGTTTCCTTCTCTTCAGCATGCAATACAAGTTGACGACCCAATTCGTTTTTGCGATTCTCATCCATGTTCCCAACCTGATAATTGCACAACGTCTAATAGGGTGACTAGGTCAGTACAAAGAGTAAAATTCTTAAAATAAAAATGTTGAATAAATGACTAGGAATCTTGTTTATTTTATATCTTAAACTAATTATTAACATTATAATTTTAATATCACACATATATTATATTATAAAATAGATTTAATATCTAGATTACTCAACAAATATATATAGAATTTTTTAAAGAAATAAAGTAAAACGATAAAATTGAGTAAATATGATATACCAAAAGAAAACGAAAGAGAGTTAATTTAAATAGCACACATATATTTTTACTTCAAATCAAAGGGTATATATATATATATAGCACATTTATCTTGTTCATGATATTTATCTCAACCAATATATAGGAACATAAAATTCTAATTCCATCAAATGTTTCTTCATTGTAATGCATTATAGATCTTAAAAAGTTATAAAGTGTAGAGTAAACCATGTGGCCATAAATAGCAAAACTTTAAAAGCACATGCACGTATGAATTCTCACCATATAGCATATCTATTTTTATATTTCCCTTTCAACAATCCTAATAGCATATTCAACTTTTACAACAAAGATTATGAAAAGTACTGAGATAGTAAAACTTTTACTACAACCTTCTTACAAATTCACATAAAAGTATCTTAATGGTGATAAAATTACCTAATACCATTTTGACAAGTAAATTTAATTATTGTGATTTACGTAAACTCCACATATTTTAAACTTATTTCTTAATAATACATTATATATAATGTTATAACTCTTGGGCCACTTTATATATATATATATATTTTCATATTGGTTTGGCTGCACAAGTTTTAGTTTTTGTTTTCAAATCTGTTTCTCTTGATGTTATAAGATTTTTATTTTATTTTATTTTTGGGGGATTCTAGAATTTACCGCATATGATAAAATGTTGATCTCAATTTAGGTTTTGAGGCAGAAACCAGATATTCTTTGCTTCTCAAAATTGAAGGCCAACAATCATGTAATGGATCTATTTGGTTATTGGGTCACAGGCCCTTTTAGGTGTGATGGGTCTATTGGATTAGTGACACGTGTGTGTATTAGTAAGTGATCTGCTATATATTCTCTCCTAATCCTCTTCCCATCTTCTTACGTATTAAAATTATTACTGAATCTGTGAGATTATGTATGAGACCTATATAGACCCGACAGATTCAATGATAATTTTAATAAATAAGAGAATGGAAGGAGAATCAAAAGAAGAAATAAAGCATTTTCCTATTTGTAATATGTAATATGCACCATTATGTTAAGAGTTAGTGATTGTGATCTTATACTTGGGCCAAGTTGGCTAGTTCTATTATTCTGTTAGAAGGCTAGAAGGGTTTTTAAGCCCAATTTGTAGATTATAAAAGCATGGAGAAAATGCAGTTTACCTCTTTGAAGTTTCAGGAGTTTTTCAATTTTAACTTCAAAGTTCAAAAATTGACAATTTACCCCCCTGAAATTTCAAAAATTGGCAATTTAAACCTTCCGTTAAATTTGACTGAAATTTTTTTAAAAAAAGCCTAAGGGTAATGATGTAATTTCATAGATTTCCGTCTATTTTGACAGAAAAATTAAACGCAGGGTTTAAATTGTTAATTTTTTAAACTTTAGGGGGGTAGATTGCCAATTTTTGAACTTTGGGGTTAAAATTGAAAAACTCCTAAAACTTTAGGGGGTAAACTGCATTTTCTCCTAAAAACATTTATATCAGTTTTCTCAAACAATTCCCATATGATTGAACTTTCTTAACTCCTATTCTATCGGAAGTCCAACAAAATATTATAAGAGGAACTCTAGCATTACTCTTTTCATATTCAATGTTTTAAAATAAAAATATATAAGTCCCTACTTTTGGAAAAACTCAAAAGTTAAATGAGTATTACAGATGAAAAATACTAAAGCAACTATCACGGTCCTTCTATTCTTCTTCATTTTCTCTTTCTTGAAATTAATTATTAGGTCTGAAGGACTCACACCTTTACTTAAGTAAGTATTACATATCTAATGTTTATTTATTTATTTATTTTTTTAAAAAAGACCGAAATAAATGCTCTAACATTTCTCATTATATATTCCTCAACTTTTATCAACAAAGGAAGAACAAAACGAAATAAAGATAAAATTCCGCATTTTTTCTTTGCTTTTCAAATAAGGATTCTTTGTTATAGTATGGTTTTCCTTTTCAGGGACGGAACTATCTTTGGCCTTGGGGGGGTCCAAGCCTAGAGGTGGTCCCCCCAAAAAAAAATTAAAAAAAATTACAAAGACCTTTAAAAATTAATTTGTGTCCCCTAATTTTATTTATTTATTTTTATTTTATTATTATTATTATTTTTTTTTGCCCCCTCAAACTATATATTCTTATTCCGCACCTGCTCCTTGCCTTTACAAGTAAGGACTGTTATAACAGTTAATTTCCGTTTTACCCCTCCTCTGTTTCTACTTCCTCTGTTTCCTTGGTTTGTCGGTGAGGTGTGATTTCTTTGTTAAATCTACTGCATCACATCTTAGGAATGATGGATTGTCAGATTGGTGGGCTCCATCGTAATTACATAACAAATAAAAATCTCAGGCTGAACCAATAATATATTTTTTTCAATCTCATGTTCCTCAAAATTTTACTCCCACCATTCACAAAATTTTAAGGAGAAATGTGTCCACAAGATTTCTTAATTTTCAACTTCACAATTTTTTTTTTTTTTTTAAAAAAAAAATCTCACCTACCAATCTTAATTTTTAATTATTTTTACGATCATTCTTTTAACTTTTATAAAATGTTAATTTAAGGTCACCATCTTACAATTTTTTTGCGAGGTTAACCCATTCGTCCAAATTCACTATTAAATAAATGATGTTACATACTAGTACCACATAAATACCTTACCCATCCGTCCAAATTCACCATTAAATGAATGATGTTACATACTAGTATCACATAAATACCTTACCCATCATTCCAAATTCACCATTAAATGAATGATGTTACATACTAGTACCACATAAATATCTTATAAACATACACAAAATGTCTAAAAGCTATTGGATTTCCTTTTTCTGTTTTAACAATGGTTGAGCTATAAAGGCTACCAAATCCTTTACATCAGCTGTATAGAATATTGGATGCATATATGGTTGCATAAAAAAAAAAAAAAAAGTAATGCAATATACCAAATTTTTATCATATAAATATCATACAACACTAATGTAAAAGTCTCAATTAACTCTTAAATTTTTGGAAAAATTTTATTCAAGACTTCTGACCTATTACGCATTTTGAAAGATTTCCTAAATTTTAAAAACTCTCAATTTCGTCCTATTGAACTTTTAATTTAATGCATTGTACCTCCCTCCGTCAAATTTTAAACGTTAAAAGTAATAAAATAACCTTTACACCCTTGTTTTTTTTATAAAATTCTAAATTTACTTTTAATTTCAAATAAAATAAAAAATCAAAAGGTAATTTGGTCTTCTTAGTAATTTTCGTTAGAGGTTAACAGCTGAATATAAGAGAGGGGGGTCAATAGACTCAAATTTAAAGTTTCAATAAGTTAAATTGAGAGTTTTTAAAATTTAGAAAGTCTTCTTAAAATACATAGTAATTTAGTGGTCTAAACTCTAAAGTTAAGATTGTCCTATATATATATATATATATATATATATATATATATATAT
>NC_081541.1:23334060-23389044 GCF_901000735.1 Corylus avellana | reverse complement strand
TACTTCCTCTGTTTCCTTGGTTTGTCGGTGAGGTGTGATTTCTTTGTTAAATCTACTGCATCACATCTTAGGAATGATGGATTGTCAGATTGGTGGGCTCCATCGTAATTACATAACAAATAAAAATCTCAGGCTGAACCAATAATATATTTTTTTCAATCTCATGTTCCTCAAAATTTTACTCCCACCATTCACAAAATTTTAAGGAGAAATGTGTCCACAAGATTTCTTAATTTTCAACTTCACAATTTTTTTTTTTTTTTTTAAAAAAAAAATCTCACCTACCAATCTTAATTTTTAATTATTTTTACGATCATTCTTTTAACTTTTATAAAATGTTAATTTAAGGTCACCATCTTACAATTTTTTTGCGAGGTTAACCCATTCGTCCAAATTCACTATTAAATAAATGATGTTACATACTAGTACCACATAAATACCTTACCCATCCGTCCAAATTCACCATTAAATGAATGATGTTACATACTAGTATCACATAAATACCTTACCCATCATTCCAAATTCACCATTAAATGAATGATGTTACATACTAGTACCACATAAATATCTTATAAACATACACAAAATGTCTAAAAGCTATTGGATTTCCTTTTTCTGTTTTAACAATGGTTGAGCTATAAAGGCTACCAAATCCTTTACATCAGCTGTATAGAATATTGGATGCATATATGGTTGCATAAAAAAAAAAAAAAAAGTAATGCAATATACCAAATTTTTATCATATAAATATCATACAACACTAATGTAAAAGTCTCAATTAACTCTTAAATTTTTGGAAAAATTTTATTCAAGACTTCTGACCTATTACGCATTTTGAAAGATTTCCTAAATTTTAAAAACTCTCAATTTCGTCCTATTGAACTTTTAATTTAATGCATTGTACCTCCCTCCGTCAAATTTTAAACGTTAAAAGTAATAAAATAACCTTTACACCCTTGTTTTTTTTATAAAATTCTAAATTTACTTTTAATTTCAAATAAAATAAAAAATCAAAAGGTAATTTGGTCTTCTTAGTAATTTTCGTTAGAGGTTAACAGCTGAATATAAGAGAGGGGGGTCAATAGACTCAAATTTAAAGTTTCAATAAGTTAAATTGAGAGTTTTTAAAATTTAGAAAGTCTTCTTAAAATACATAGTAATTTAGTGGTCTAAACTCTAAAGTTAAGATTGTCCTATATATATATATATATATATATATATATATATATATATATTCTTCTAAGGAAAGATTAATCCAAAAAACCTTTATAAGATTAAAAAAAAAAAAAAAAAAAACCCAAGATTACCCTTGAAGCATGAAGAAGAAATTGTGGACAATAAAATGATTATGGAATGTGGGAGTATATATATATATATATATATATATATATATATTCTTTTCTAAGAAGATTAATCCAAAACCTTATAAGATTAAAAAAAAAAAAAAAAAAAAAAACCTAAGATTACTCCTTGAAAGTATGAAGAAATTGTGACACAAATGATTAGGTGGCAACACATTCCCATTCACACGAAGCCAGTTGTTTATTTCATTATAATCCAGTACATAGCAGTACACTGAGTAGTAGTGAGGCTGGTAAACATAGACAGAGATCCAGCACCGACACACACATATATATAAAGCTCCGATACTTATTTCTAAAACATAGCGATAATTACGCAGCAACGACAGTAATTTTCATGCCAGACTGGCAGTGGCCGGTAAAACTACAGATGAAGCTGTTCTGCCCCTTCACAAGCTTGATCCGGTCTTTTCCAGTCTGATACACCTTGGACCCTCGTGGGGTCGAGCACCCGTCATATCCCGCCTTGCTTACAGCTACCACGTTGTGCGCTGAAGGGCTGTAGTTGAACACTGCAAACAAACAAATACATATAGTTAATGATCAATGAATATCCACCACACAAATTTCTTGTCCTTAATTATGAGTCTATGACACAATGTGAGGAAAGTTACCGTTGCAGTAAAAAACTTTTGTTGACTTTTCTTTCCTTTGTTACTGGTCAGTTAATGTTGGCTGATGCTTATCTTAAGCTTTAGCAGTAGGATTTATCCCCTTTAAGGTCATGTCTGGTTCAACTTTTTTTTTTTTTCTTCATAAAGATAGAGATAGGACTTGATTTTAATGGCGGCCGACCCTTTTTTTTTTTTTTGTGAATTATATATATATAATTTTTTAATGTAGTACAATAAAAAGCTAAATCTTTTAGTGATATTTTAATAGGGAATTTGTTTTTTTTTTAAAAAAAAAAAAAAAAATTAGAATTGCTAGAAACCTCCAACTACTACTAATAAAGGTATGTCCTTGGTGGTGGTCTTTGATAACTTTTTTAAAAGATATGTTTTTTTGTACAAAAAGTGAAAGGAATTTTGAGTTTCTTTTATTAAAAAAAAAAAAAAAATTAAAAAAAGAGAGACAAATTTTGAGTGTAAGCAGCAATATTAAAAGCCAACCGGAGATATATACACTCCTATTATGGCTGCTTAAAGATCTGGAGTGCTTGCTTGCCTTCTGATGTTCGACAGAAAAATATATATTTTCTCTAATTACAATATTTTGCTACAATATAGATGATGTGATTTAGCATGATTTAGGAGTTACAAATACTGTGAGTTTTCTTAAACTGTGGTCCTGTGGAGCCTAGACAACTACATAACATGTATACATATACGTATAAAGGAAAAAGCAGTAATAGTTAAAACAAATGATTAATTAATGAAGACTAACCAAGTATGTCGCCGGCCCGGAAGCGCTTTCCCTTGGGCCAGCCAGCAACGTTAAAGGTCCAGCCGCCGGCACCTCCGACGGTGTAGACCGCTGCATGAGCCATCTCTGACTGAAGCAGCAGCATGCACAGCAAAGCCGTAGCAACAACCATTGCACTGCCTCTTCCCCGAGCCATCTTTGTTGAGCCGAGAGCCGATAGCTGAGAGAGAGAGAGAGAGAGAGAGAGAGAGTGTGTGTGTGTGAGTGAGGGAGGGAAGGAAGGACTAAGGAGGACCTTTTCTTGTGTGTGAGGACCTGAACGAGGAAGCTGGCCTTTTAATGAGGGAGTTGGTGGGGCCATTTGTGGGCAGACAATGACACAAAGAAATGGGGGTGACTGGTGAGGGGCAGAGTGATAAATGTGCTTTCAAGTTTGAACACTCAAGGATATGCGCTCCTGCCCGAAATCGGCCGAACTTGTGGACTCCGAAAACCCAATTGACAATTGGATCATGCTGGTCGGTCGTTGGCTCGATCTTTTGGGGATCTCAACTATGTATATGCCACGTTAAAACTAAATAACCCAATAAATGATTGTCGGCCGTTTGATCTATCATCAATGTGATTAAGTTGCCGAAAAAAAATACATAGCGACTTTATGAATAAGTTACATATAGTGACTTTAGGTTTAATTATTATAGTCTACTAAAGAGAACGTGAATTGCACTCTGTTAATAAACTGAGAAATTAGTCAAAAATACTTGAGTTTTGATCTTATTCCTAAGGGCATGAGTTTCTAGATTTATTAGTTAAAATATTTTATTTTTGTTCTTTTAACAAATGAGTCTTTCCGTCGGATATTGGGCCGATAGGTCTACACAACTTGTATATTCAAGTCCCAAATTGGTCCACAAGCCCAGTCCTGTTTTTGGTGTAGTCATTACAAAAAATAAGGTATTTTTTAACGTGGCAAACAGTAACACACTTTTTGCTACGTCAATAATTATTGACGTGGTTACAATGACACGTCAATAAAAATTTTATTGACATGGCGCATTTCCGAATGTGAATAATTATTAATATGCCATTTTAACACGTCAATAATTATTGACATGTTGAAATGCCATTGACGTGCCATTATTTTACACGTCAAAAATTAATTAATTAATAATATTAATTATTTGTACCTATATTAAGTAACAAAATTTAAATAATTGGTTAACAAAATTAGATAACAACATTAATTGGTACCTATATTAAGTAACAAAATTTAATTGGTATATGTATAATTGGTAAATGTTGTCATATATTAAGAGATATATTCAAACCCATTAAAATTTTATAAAACTAGTTAATGCTTGTCTCTTATATGCAATGCTTTCACTATATATGGTTATTATATGTGCTTTGAATTCTTTAATTTATGGTTATTAATTAATATTAGGTAACAAAATATATATGGCTATTAATTAATAATAAAAATTATGCAATGCTTTCACTATATATGGTTATTATATATATGTGCTTTATATTCTTTAATTTATGGCTATATATATATATATATATATATATATATATATGGTTATTAATTAAAGTGATATAGTATTTTTTTTTTATTTGTTTTTTGAAAAATTCAAGCTTGATAATCTTTCATAAAATGGATCATTGACAGAGCAATTGCTTTGTCAATATAATATCTCTGATACAAGATGGACACTCCTCACTCCATACAATATCATTGACCTGGTGAAGGGCCATTTTTGTTAATCCGTGCGCCACCCTATTCCCCTCACAATGTATATGGTTAACTTGCCACGTTTTCAAAGGCTAAAAATTTACTACAAGGCAACAATCATTTTCATAAAACATAGTTTTATAACCCAAAACCTAAACCCCTTATGAGCAGCCCAACTCCTTGAGCTCTTTTAAGCAAAACCCAAGACACCCACTCTCTGACCGAACGTACGTTAGGGCTACCACCCAAATGTACGCTCTTGACCTAAGGGCGAATGTACGCTAGGGGGACCGGGACCACCACAATCGTTCGTTGACCAGTCTTTGAACCATTAGGTAATACCCAAATGTACGCCTGAACCATTTTATCCATTGTGTAATAGTACGCGAACATTCCCCCCCATAGTACCCAAACGTTCACTGACAACTATGAAAACTAATTTTAACTCATTTTCCACATTTTTAGAAGAGAGCATGCCTCAAGCCCCTATATAAACCCTTCCCTTCGATCCCCAGCCCTTCTTCACACAAAGAAACCCTAACCTTAGAGTGAAGAGTGATTTTGAAGAGAAGGTGGAAGTCTTGGTGGAGTTTTTCCATCATCAAGGTAATTTCTTAACCATTTCCTTTGCCTTCATGTTGTTATTACTGCTTTCTTAGTATTACAAGTTTTAAAGAAGATTTAACAAATTCTCGTACCTATTTTCTTACAAAACCAAGAATGATTTTGAGGAGCTTTAAACTCGCATTTGATCTCTTTAAGTTTGCATGTTGATAAGTTTTGTACCTTTCATGTGTCCATTAGAATCCTAGAATGAGATTTATCACACGCTAGAAGTGTAAAACCATGTTTGGGGCTTCTGGCCAAGAGTTTTCACTCTTTGGCCGAACGTATGCCCATGGGGCCGAGAGTTTGCCCAGAGAGCACAACGTATGCCTAGTAACCCAAATATGTCAGTTTAAGGTTTCAACAGCCCCTTTCATTAGATAAAACTTATTGTGTCACTCGGAGAGTTTTCTAGTACTGCATATAACGATGTGTCGTATTTCGCTATAACAGTGATTTGTGATGTCGAAGAACTCTAGCGAGCGTACGAGGTAAGTAAACACTTACGACTGCTTTCCTTAAAAACGTTCGATATGTCAGTTGACTAAGCACTCGTACGATATGAGCATACCTATATTTTTGTATAACTCAGTAATTGCCTTAATAACTAGTTGATAAGATACACCGTATGACATGGTACACCGGTACGTGCGGTATAATGGTCATTGCTGCTGATAGTACAACCCTCTTTGTTTCAACAAAACAATATTTTCAGGGTGTATTAATACAAATAACACCTCTTTAAAATCTTTATCAAACTGCACGTTTATTGCTGCTCAATAATAACTAGCTCATTTCATACTCAACTGTGAGGTTTACTTATTAAGTCTACTTATGCAGTTATTACATCTTGTAGGAAACCAATTTTCATAAAGAGGAGAGTGGCTAGGTTGCCACTACGGAATTGTTTAAGACAAATATCTCCATGTTGTTACCAAGTATGATTATTATTTCTATTAGTTGCTTCGTGTCTATGTTTCGAGGATAATATGCTTCCTGTATGGTTATTAGATTTCTCAAATTAATCTCATCTTCTTATACATTAACTTTGATGATGCTTAGATGGACGTTTTCCCAGTTAGCTACTAGTTAGGTATATTGGCTAATTGCTAATAACCTTACTAGATTAGTCAAGACCAAATTTGGAGCATTACAAATTAATGCGGGTAAATGCATTTGGGGCATCATAAGAATTGGGAGGTAACTGTTTGAAATTGGGCTGACAAGCCGACACAGCTTGTATATTGATGCTTGAAACTAGTCCCTTGGCTCGGTCCTATCCTACTTGCATAGTTAAAAATGCACTCCCAAACTAGTGAAGTGCACTCCCAGGATAATAATCATGCTTGGCTCCACGACATATGATCCGTTACTAATTTATAGGATAATGGATGCTTAAGCCTGGGCCATCATGGCAGTACTCAAACCAAAAAGTTGAAGCATGATGCTCATGTTAGTATTCTTCATATCATGTTTCATCTTGCATGTTCTTATCAATTGATTGCATGAATGCTTTTATCATGTCTTCCAGTGATGATTGTGGTGCAGGCTGTGGCATTTGAGTAATGGATTGATCCGCAGGTGGTTGAGCTTGGTGATCGAACTGTGGATATTCTGAATGGTGCAATTCATCAAATTGGTGAGCATAATTTCCTGTTGCTTGAGCTGATCATGAGAAATTAGATTGATTATTCCATCTTGGGGTGTAAAAATTGGAATTTGATTCAAACCTCAGGGTGGAGATATTAGTGTTCATTTGCTCATATGAAAAATCATAAACTTGTCCCTAGTGTGGACAATTACTAGAACTATGATAAGAATTGGAGTAGTATGAACATGGCATATGTGGATAAAAATTTTGAGGGTAGTTAATAGGAGCTGGTGTCCTACAACTAGGAGATGCATTAAAATCATTAAATTGAAAATTCATGCTTCCCCCTCACTTTTTAGCATGCAGATATCCCACATAACACATCAACCATTTTTTTTTTTTTGAAATATTTTTAAATAAAATAAACTAAAATTTAAAAACTCACAAAAAGAACGAAAAATAAATTTTTGGCAAAGATCTACGGAACTGCTGCAGTTGCTGCCTTTGTTGTGAGTGCGCTCGATCGCGCTGATGGGCGCTCAATCGCACTTGACTGAAGATGTGGCAGTTAATGAGCGCAGGTGCACTTGAGCTTACTGTCTTGGCCTCGAGTGTGCTCGATCATAGCAGGGCTGCGATCAATCGCACTAGCAAGGGTGTGTTGAAGGTGTTGCGGTAGAACTATAAAACAAGCCAAAAAATATATATATATATATTAGTAACATGAATAAAACAAAACAAATTACAGAAAAAATAAAATCCTAATTATAATAGAAGAATAAAAATAATTTAGAAATAAATTTGTTTCAAAAATTGAACAACTCCCCGACAACGGCGCCAAAAAAACTTGTTGTGCAAATTTTAATATACTCGCAAGTACATGAATCGTTTGCAATATAATGTTTTGCAAGTGCGAAGTTGAACCCACAGGGAATTGTATTTTTGAAAAATCAATTTAAATCTAAACTAATTAAATCCTAACCTAGTTTCAAAAGGGTTTTGAATTTTGGTTTTAAAAATTAAAAGACAAACATAAACTAATTAAAATAAACTAAGAGATAAAATACTAAGGTTTGGGAATTCACACTCACCAAATCATAACAACATACTTCCATGTTTATCAATATTAATCTGAAGTTCTCACAATTAAAATCTTAGATATGTTTTACTATGCTTCAAACAATTAATTAAAACCATCTCATGTATCCATTCATTGCACAAATCACAAGAGGAATCCAATATCAATTAAATCATCAAATGTATTCGTAAATCACAAAAGCTATCCAATCTTAATTGAAACACCAAATGTATCCGTAGAACAAATCACAAGGGATATCCAATATTTAAGCAAATAAAATCAAACAATCAATTATGTGAAATTATCTTAAATCATCAAATGTATCCTTGAATCACAAAATATATCCAAAAATCACTCCACACATTGAAAAGAAGTAAAACAATTGAAATATTAAACCCAATAAAATCAGATACCTTAGTTGGGGGTTTAGCTCCAGATAAAAATAAAACCTAAATCTAAAGAAAACCTAAACTAAAAAGAGAAAAACTGTAGAATTTTGCTATCTGAAATTCTATATCTTTTATTGAATGCAAAGAGGTCTATTTATAGGCTTAGAAAAGTCCTAGAAGCCCTATTAAACTAAGATAATTCGGAGGTCTGTCTTCCAGTCAAAATAGAAGTCTGAAATCGGAATAGGATTCATCCAAATTTGTGTCATTTTATTGTGGGGGCGATTTTGGTATAGTAACAGTCTGAATTAGGAAAATCTTATTTCACAAAAAATTGTAGTATTTTGAGTTAGCTTTCCAATTATGCTTCAATCACTTCAATCCAATATTTGAGCAGAAAGTTATGGTCAAAATACTAAGACATGTCCAGAATCTGAATTTGAATCAAATCCGAAATTTTATTCAATCTGAATTTTAATCCAATCTGATCTTTAATCCGATTTAACATTTTCTTGGATTTGGTTAAACTTAACCACCTCATCTAGGTCTTCTCAAAGTATGCTTTCTTCCAAACTTTGCATTTTTCCTTTTAAAGCTGTAATTTTTCTTTAATGAACTATAAAACACTAAAAACACAAAACTAACATAAAATATTAAATAACGACACAATTAAATGATTAACTAATATAAATAAAGGGGTCCAAATATGTAATATTTGGCACTTATCACATGACATGAAGGCAATTAGATTAGAACCACTATAAAAGGTAAGTTTGAACAAGGTAAAAAGGAATTTTGGCCCTTAGCTCAAATAATTTCTACTCCATTTCTCAAACATTACTAACTTAAATATCAGAGTTACCTTCGTCGGCACCCCATGACATGCTCCATTGCTTACATTTTTCTCTCTTTTACGGGTGCAATTTGGTTAGTATTCGGCACAAGGAAACTGTTATAACATTTTCCATCGTATGTTCTATCCAATTCTTTATAAAAGACTTCCCAACTATCATATTCTCCACATAAGACCATTTTAATTCATGAAAAAATACCATTTTAATTGTGTCTGGTGTACTCATATCCAAGTCACTATACCACGTAAGCAATTATAGCAAAAAAATTTAAGAAACATAATAACCAAATTGAAAAAATAAAAATAAATAAATAAATAAAAAGAAGAGAAAATGGGCGGTGGGGATGGATATGTTGGGGGTGAAGATCTACCCCATCACCACAGTTGCACCCTACACATCCTTTGGAAGGGTGGAGCCAGCCCATCGCCTCCCTCTACAATGGTGGAGGGTGTAAAGGGTGGCGATGGAGGTGGATCTCCAACACCCATCACCCATTTTCACCATTTTTTTTTTTTTTTTTTTGACGAAGCATAAGCAATAAACAATGAATAAAAACTTTGTTTTCAATTCAAAATTCAACAGTCACACTGATAATGAAAAACTAAATTATTATTGATGTCAAAAATTGTTTCTCTCTTACGAACTACTGAACTTATAATAATAGCGAATCACCTAATTAGGGGAAGATAAATCTTCCTCATGTGTAATACAATCAAGGGGAAATGAAATATCAAACTGTGAAAGTTTAAAATTTTTCAATGCGGGTTAGCCAACTTTAAAAACTTTGCAATGCACCCTTACCATTAGGGTTTGGAGTTAAATCAAGGGATAAAATGTTATTCCTTATAATATTATTAAAATTATAAAATTGCCTTAATTAAAAAATTAAAAATTAATTATTATTATTATTATTTTTTTAAAAAAGTTGACCATATATATATATATGCTTCATGGCTGACCCATTGCTATGCTTGATTGTGGCTCAATTTATTTATTTATTTTTAAAATAATTTTTAATTATTTAATTAGGGTTTAAAATTTTTATAGGAGTATAAGGGACATTTCACTCCTTTATCCTTTGATTTAACTCCAAATCCTAACCATATAAGAGACATTGCAAAGTTGTTAAAGTTGGCTAGTTGCATTGAGAATTTTTAAACCGTGGGGGGTGTGATTGCAATCAAATAAAATATGATACACTAACGGTCCATTTGGTTTGCGGAATGGACACTTGAAATTGAATGGCTATTTCTATGGAATAGTCATTCTTTTGTTTGGTAAGGGTCTATTCCTAGGAATAGTTATTCCCGTAGCAAATCCCTTACACACAAGAATAACAATTCCTTTAAAAAATGAGATGAATAGCTATTCCTGAAGGAATGGACAACTTTTTACAGAAAAAACCAATTTTTTTTCAAAATGTTTATTTTAATCCTAAATTTTAGGTTTTCCTTTATTTTATTTTATTTTTTTAAAAAAAATATGAGTTATTTTATTTTAAGAAATGTGAGGTTTTTAATAATTTTGGTTTAACTCCAATTAGAATACATATGTTGTTATCAAACTAAGGAATATGAATAACTGTTCCATTTTTTCTTTCTCTATTCCTAGTAGTAGTTTTTTCTTTTACTAACAGAATACTCAATCCGCGAACTAAACCAGCCCTAAGAGAGTAAGTGAAGTTTCTCAAGCAATCAAATAAATGAAAATTATGATAACTATGGAAAACTTGATGTTGGATTCGTCAAAATTTGGTGAAGAAATCATGTGGTCTAAACGAAGAGATCATGTCTTGGTGGTTGTCAAAAATTATAAACATTCCAAAAACAACTGCAATCTTTGCTCAAGCGCACATCTAGCGGAGCATTCTGCTTGATTCTGTTCGAGAAGATGTCTAGCGGCAGTTGTCCTACATCATTTTCTTCATCTTTGTTTTTTGGTTTCTTTTTTGTGTTTTTTTGGGCACAATTGCATATATAATATGTTGATGTAAATACGGATACACGTGACTTGTTTTTATTGGTATGACGTGGAGAGTATGACAGTCATCAAGTCTTCTATCGAAAGCTAAATGGAAAATCTTATGAAACAACTTATTTTTCAGTAGGTCAAAATCAGAAACTCAATCTCCTATTTGTTACATAGTCAAAACTCATGAGAAATTGGAGCTAATTTCTCTAATAAATTTTGCTAAAACCAGTATTAAAATCAAGTAATAAGATTATATATATATATAATGGAACTTTACCATACATGTTAATGCATGCCGATGACCGTAATGGCCATATTTTTTTAAGAGCACTGATTCACAGCACGCGGCGTGTGTGGCACGCCCGTGCAAAAAATTTTTTTTTTTTTTTTTTTTTAAAAAAAAAATTTTGCAACTAAAGTTGAAGAAGACGACCCTTTTTATCTTTACCCTTTTTTTAAAGTGTAGCGTGCGAAGACGACCATCAACTAAAGTTGAAGAAGGAAAAGAGAGAGAGGGACGACTCTATTACCGTATTTGTAGGTGTCATGGAATTCCGTGGCTTTTACCAGTTCTTTCAGTATTTTAATTGATTATAGTCCAATTAAGTTAACTAAAAAGTCATGTTACAAAAACAAAAAGTTAACTAAAAAGTCTCTCATTCTTCTTCTTCTTCTTCTTCAGACCGGCAATTTCCAATAAACCAAAAAAAAAAAAAATAGACCCAACTACCAACAACCACGGTTAAAATTGTCAAGAAGAGGCTAGATTAGACGAAACATAGTTAACTGTTAAAGAACGCAAGATGTACCTACTGAATAGGTAGAAGAAATACATTGAGCCAATATTGGAGTATCAGACGCTATGACGCTGAAGTAACTCAGGTTATACTTTTAGGAAAAGCTCGAATCACTTTCAACATGTTAAACTAATGATTAAGTGATTAAATTTATCTCTTCTTATAATTTTAAGCTTTTGAAATAATTGGTAAATCGAACATTGACTTTGTCAATTTACCCCTTATTTAAGTATTAAATTAATAATTAAACGATTAAATTTACTTATTCCAATCAATTTAAAATTTTAAAATAATTAATAATATATGCTCCTGAACCGACACAAATAAGTAGGTAAAGAATATCTAGAGGCGCTAAACAATTATCTCTAAGCAACTCGACAAAATAACTCAGGCCTTTCCAATTTCGAAAAGTCAACTAAAAGGTCTCTCATTCTTGTTATTTTGAAGACCGACAATTTCCAGAAGAAAAAGACCCAACTGCCAACAACCACTGTTAAAATTGTAAATAAGATGGAAACCCACCCAACTACCGGGATTAAATTCATTCCGCAAGTTCAGGGGATTCTGATTTTGTGGAGGGCAGATCTGATCCCACCCCCATCAATGAAATGAATGCAAGGAAAGAAAAAGGATAGCTTTTAATAAAAAAGATTAAACGCAGAGTAGTACAATTCCTGCAACTCAAGACCCCACCCAACTACCCTCTCATTCCTTTCCACTTTCTCGGCTATAAAAGTAACACAAAAGCGACAGAAAAAAGAAACCAAACCCTAAAACCGTCACATATGATTCTAATATTGTTGTTTTTTGATTTATGATACATGCATCGAGTAATTTCTGAAAACTCGTTTACTCAGATAAAATTTTTTTTTTAAAAAAAAACATGGGGCTTACATCTTCGGTTAATAAAATGGACGGCCAAGATTCAATAACAGCTATTGTTTAACAAAGCTTGTGTTACACGACGTCGTTTGAATAAAATATAAAACATTTATGATTCTAAGTATGCGTCAAACACACTGTAAAATGTTTTTTAGGAAATTATTTTTCAAATAAATATTTTTCAATAAAAAATATTTTACGTCGAAACAAATAGAGCCTAAATATGTTTACTTTAAAAAAAATATATTAACATGTGTGGAACTAACTTCTTACTTATATAAAAAAATATTTTTTTAAAAAAAATTCCTGTTGAAATTCAATTCACATGGACCATTGGTTTTTTTGTCTTTTTGGGTAGATACCACATGGACCATTGTTGTTTGGTCCCAATTAAGTATTGCCTGAGTTGTGGTTATTTTCATGTTATGGATTCTATAGGTACCCTACCTAGTTAACTTAAGGGAAAAGTACATAAAAAATACTAAGTTTATAAACAAATTTTATAAAAAAAAAAATTTTACAACATGATGTGTCATAATATAATTGAATTTCTCAAAAGTTGAATTTATCTCATTTCTAATTAATCATGTTGTAAAAATATTTTTTTTTTATGTTTTTATTTTTTTATAAAATTTATTTGTAAGCATAGCATTCCTTTAAGTATATATGTCTTTCAAACTATCACCCCATTAATTGTCAATGTCCTCCTAAGGACAAAAATACCCTTCATAAAATTAAAAAACTATTCAAATAATTTTTTTAAACTAAAAACCAAATAATAACAATAATAATAATAATAATAATATGTTTTGAAAAATTATTTCTTTTTAAAAAAATAACTTTTAGTTTTTAATTTCTTTTAAATATAGAAAAAAATGAAAAAAAAAATGAAAAGAAAATCCAAATTATAAAGATATTTAAAAAAAAAAAATTATTTTTTAAATTTAAATTTTATGTTTTTCTTTTTGAAATATAGAAAAAAATGAAAAAAAAAAACGAAAAAAAGAAAAACCAATTTATAAGGATAATTTTTAAATTTTTATATTTTCCAAAATTTGTTATATATATATAAGCGAAAAAAGAAAAAAAAGTTTGCGAGAATATTTTTTTTAAAAAAATTAAATTTTATTTTAAGAAAATATTAACATGTGGAACTAACTTTTTACTTATATATAAAAATATTTTTATAAAAATTCGTGTTGAGATTCAATTCACATGGACCATTGGTGTTTGGTCCCAATTAAGTATTGCCTGAGTTGTACGTGGTTATTAGCATGTTATGGATTATATGGGTACCCGACGTAGTTAAACTTAATGGCATCCAACCACTCCGTTTATCAGAAAGAAGATCCGTACATACGGCACATTCTTGTGTGTTGTTGCGATGGTGAAATATCAGCCCTAATATATGTCCTCAATGATGGCAATATAATGAACAGGAAAGTCAGTAACACGTATATTGTGTTACTTATATCATAATTCAGTCTCTCTTAAGCATGCGGCACGGCATAGGTTGTAAAATTCTGGATAAAAATTTTCTTTCATGTTGAACAAGGATTCCAACGTGATTTTTTTTTTGTTTATTATGTTCTGTGTTCTCGAAGAACTTGAAATTTGTGAGGAATAAATTCCTCCATTAGATATTCTCTTTGTTGGTTGAACATGACTGTGAATATGGTCACACACAGTTATTCTTAAGAGTAAGAGAATAACTAGAAGCAAAAAACTTGAGAGAAAATTTTTCTCTCGAGAGGCCGTGTATTACTCTAGGAATTTATTCTTCACAAATTTCAAGTTCTTATAAAAAAAATAAAAATAATGGGAACAATTACTTATAAAAAATAATAATCATAATACTAAACATGCCCAAAAATTACAAAGAAACTACAATTTCAAAGATCAGTATACCTCCAAAAGCCATCTCCTTGCTATTGTTAAAACAAATGTATTCTAAAATATTAGTAGGTGTGTCTTTCCCTCCATACTACTTTTTAAAGGCGGTTGTCAATGGGCTAAAGCTGAATTCTCTCACTAAGGAGAATATAGGTTTATGTGTATTGTGGAGGGAGAGGGTGTAACGCTCTGAAATTTGGCATTGACCAGTCTGATCGCACTACAAAAAATGAAAAAAAATTTTGACAGGGTGTTTTTGACGTGTTAGGTGGCCTAACACATCACTGAACTTTATTGACGTGTGTCGGATGTTAAAATTATGGGTGTAAAAAACAGGTATTTTTTGACATGTCACTGTTTAACACGTCAATAATTTTTGACGTGTCAAAAAATTTATGACATGCCAGAAAATGCCACGTCAATAACTATTATTGACGTGGCAGGAGTGGCACGTCAAAATTTTTTTGACGTGTCAAATTGCCACGTCAACAAATTAATGACGTGGCAATTTGACACGTTAAAAAATTTTCTGACGTGGTAGTACTGACATGTCAAAAAAATTTATGACGTGCCACTCCTGCCACGTCAAAAAAAATTTTGACATGCCACTACTGCCACGTCAGTAATGGTTGACGTGTCAATAATGGCAAATTAGAAATTTTCTGACATGTCAAACGTTATGACACGTCACTAAATTGTGACGTGTAGTTATGACACGTCAGAAAATATGGTAATTTTTAAATTTTGTTTTTTTGCCTCCCCCTATATATTTTTTTTGAATTTTTTCGGGGTTCTACCCGAATTTTGGATTTAACCTGATATACAATTTACATATGTACTACAACAGAACTATCCATCGATCCATGCAAATAACATAATACATATCCATCAACGTTGATCACAAACATACAAGTTCGATGTATATCTAACTAACAAAATATCAACAAAACCAGCTTCAAGACACAATAAAACTATCTCTGTTAGCACAAATAAAGACATATATATATATATATATACATCAAGAAAACTGAGGCCAAATACAATTACATCAACAAAATAACTTATGTACACCAAGTGCGAATGGCCAACCATTTGTTAAATCCAAGTCGTTATTGATATCAATAGCATCCTCTCTATAGCCACTAGCTGCAAATGATAAAACAAACAATCACCAAACAATATTCTAGAATCTTATCAAGTCTTAATCATTGAGCAACGTCACTATGTAAACAAAGGTCATCATACTCAACAAATTCAGATTTATATCTACACCCCCAACATATTTTCGTGATCAAATCAAATGGATGTAACATTCTACAAGGACCATAGTGGTCCATCTTACGATGCCAAATACTTCAAATGCAAAGCACAAACCCACATCCACCACCAAACCAACCAAGATATAAATCAAATTCAACAGGATTTGCAACATCATTAATGACAATCACTACAACATATACAAACACTAAATTTAGAAGTGCACATATATATAGGGCTAGTTCTAAAACCACATTGACCATTAAAAAATGTCATTACCTGATCCACTATCGACCGACGATCTCACAATCGCAAAAGGTAGGGAATCTCTGTCTGGCGCTCCCTTATATTGAGTCACCTCGAGCGTGGAGCTCGACCACATCATTTCCTCGTGCTGGCGAAAATGGGCCTCAAGCATTGCTGTCATATGAGCCTCCTTTTCCACAACATGTGCCACCATATGAGCCTCTTTTTAAGCCAATTGCGCATCTTTCACAGCCATTTGTGTAGCCACCTGTTCTGCCACTTGCTAAGCCACCCGTGCATTTGCTTGCTCCCACTCTACAGCCAATAGCGCATCCATCTGTGCCTTGTGCTGTGCTCTCTCAGCCACAAGTGTTCTGTTAAGAAGTTCTTGTGAGACCGCGGAGTGCCCGGGGTTCTGTGACGATGTATAGTATGAGTGTATGCTGCCCCGCACAGGTAGAATATTTGGTCCAACCTATCGAACCCTACCAGCATACTCGGGCTTATCTCGAATCGCCTGGGCGTACGCGTCGTTCGGCGCCCACCATACTGTCCCCTCTGTCATGTTTGACGATGCTATAGGGTCAGTGGGTATTAGCTCCTCCATCTTCTCCTATATGTTACATTAATTATTAGTGCGTCATACATCTGTTAATTGTAAATAAATTATCACACACATATATAAGCAAAATAACATATGAAAGGTGAGTAGCATACACATCTCTCCTTGATTATGTCATTCGGATATCGACCATCATTCTTCTTGTGTGCCTTGATGTAAGATTGTGCTCGTGTAGGAGGAGTGCCCACATTTACGACCTGCCAAAAAAATAGAACATATATATATATATTCAAATATTTACATCTATAAGTATAGGGTAAATTACAAACATACCTCCTCATGTGTCACCCTGGCAAAGCTCTTCCACCCGGTGCAATGGAGTGTATTGTTTAATGCTCGCAATTTCTCCATATGCACAACATACTCCTACACAATTAACATTCTTAATATGTGAGCACTAACACAATTGTAATTAATGAAACTACACAAAATTATAATATAACTCAGGACCTATCTGGTTCTGCTTGCTACACCATTTATCCAACAAGATCTCCAAGTCGAAGGGGTCGTACTTGTCGAGCTTTTCTTGCCCCATTCTCGCCGATATAGTGTCTGAAGTATCATCTGGTCGAATGGCAAGATCTAATTTTAATTGGTGCCTCCAAGTCCTCAGCTTGGTGCCAATATCTCGGAACGCGTCTTTCTTTACTACAACCATATATGTGTGTGTGTGTGTGTGTGTGTGTGTGTATGTATATACATATAAACACATATATATGTACAACTTAGAGTGTATATATACATGCATTAGGAGTGTTTGACATAATAAAATACACATGCTATCATATAACATCTAGTTAAAACATACAATCAAGGCGTCCCATATATCCTCCTTTGTACGCTCCGGTACCTTTGTCCAGTCATTCCGCATTCGAACATGATTTCCGCTCCTTATGATCTTACTGTTCATCCGTCTAAACCTAATAGCACTAAATCCTACGGGCTGCCACGAACTATTGTACTCGTGTACGATCCTTTTCTCGGTGGGGACCCCCAGCAACGTGTGCAAGTCGGTAATGGTGAACACCCCTAAATAGGTGCTTCCATCTGAATTGATACCTAATACATTAATAATTACCGATGTTAGTTATTTCGAATTGAATACTAACTACAAATAATAAAGACATATATGTTTGTATTTTGGGCATATATACTTACTTATCGTCTGCACCTGACGAGGGCCTAACATGGCTGGAGCAGTGTCATTGGGCTGCGAGTCATCCGTGGCACCTGTCCCACCAAATAAGTCATCCGGGGCCTGTGTCTCACTGTTGTCCGTACCTACGCTAGGTTGGCCGTAAAGCCGCTCCACATGGCCATGAGAACACAGCCCTAACTCCCTGCCCATCGGCAGGTGAGTTGGATGAAAGGATGCATCTGTGTCGTATGGAGATGGCTCATACTGATACCCATCTGGGTCAGTCCTGTTGGACCATATGGATTATGGACAGGGGTCTCCCCTTCCACATCACCTGAAAGTAATGGTCGATACCCGGCCTGCTGCCTCATAAGCTGAGCAACGTCCTGTTGCTCACTGTCATCAGGGTGGTCCGATGAAGGCCCATGCATCGTAGACTGCCGTATTGAAGATGGGGGCCTCCGTGTTGTCTTCCCCCTAGTACTCATATCGACCTGCGAAAGACAGCATGCACCCAATTAATTACGTATACAATGTATGAAATATTCACTACCATATGTAAATGACTCACATATTAAAAATAAGATATATACCAAATTTTACTCAATGCACAAATTAATTATTGTGTTGATGTAATAATTAGTGAACAACTACCAATCAATATATATTCAACTTTTATTCAATTATATACGCTTGGTTTGGATCTAAGTCAGGTCTGACGTATTGGATGTGATCCTGCGGATCGTGATCATTATTACTGGTCAATAGGAGCGGCTCACACTCGTGGTAGTTGGCACATGCATCATGAGGCCCTTCACCAAGATCAAGGGTATTCCCTTAAAAAAAAAAAACAAAAACAAAAAACAAAGAAAGTTATTTGATCCAATTTTATTAGGTGTTAAGCTTTAGTTATGTTTTAAGCTTGTTGGGCCAAGTTGGCTAAGTGTTGTATGCTAGTTTAGGTTGATTAAGTATGTTATGGGCCTAATTAGATGGTAAACTTAATCAGAACGAGGTTGAAATGGGATATTTCTAATTAACCCGAGTCCCCGGCCATAGACCTAAACTAGCATAGATTTAAGAATTTTAAAAAGGAAAGCTAGATCATTTCCTAAGTAAAATTTCAAGCTCAACTTTACTTTTATTACATTGTTTTAAAATTTCATGAAAATTTAGAATAGAATAAAATAAAATGATTATGAAAATAAAATAAATACAATATATATACACATATATATACAATATAAAACATATAAAGATATAATGCATCCAAACATATAATACAATAATTTATATATATATATATATATATATATATATATATATATATATATATATATATATATATATATATATTAGTTTATGTTGTCTTTTAGTTTTAAAAACCCAAACTCAAAACCCTTTTGATCTAGGAAAGGATTTAATTAGTTTCGATATATTTTGTTATTCAAAAACATAATTCCTTGTGGCTTTTACCTCTCACTTGCAAAACGTTATATTGCAAACGATTTGTGTACTTACAAGTATTAAAATTTGCACAACACTGGACACGAATTTGGTGATAGCCGCTGCGTAAATCAATTTTTGAAAAAACACTAGCTCCATGTAGTAGATCCTGCACATCATCTAGATGAGGAATTGGAAAGCGATACTTTATTGTGGTTTTGTTGATGGCACGACTATCAACACACATACGCCAACTCCCATCTTTTTTTGGCATAAGCAAGGCTAGTACTGCGCAAGGGCTCAAACTTTCATGAATAAATCCCCGATCTAACAATTCTTGAACTTGGCGTTGAAGCTCTTTGTTCTCTTCAGGACTCATTATGTATGTGGGCAAGTTCGGTAGCGTGGCCCCTGGTACTAGATCAATGGCGTGTTGTATGTTGTGTATGGGTGCTAATATTTTTGGTAGCTCATCTAATGCTATGTTCGAAAATTCAGTCAGTAGGTCTTGGATTGCCCTTGGCGGTTGGGCATGGTTCCAGTGTGGCTCACTACGTGTCACTAAGAAGAAAACTAGTTCACTTTCCTTGCAAGACTCAAGGAATTTATGAAATGACAAAATTCTTTGCTCTACTTGCATCTTGCCATTGAAATCATCAATTTTCATGGGCTGAAGCACCATTTTACATTCATTGAATAAAAATGAGTAAGTGTTTGTGTACCCGTCAGATTGAACCCTTCTATCATACATCCATGGTCTCCCCAACAGGATGTGGCATGCCTTCATTGGGATGACATCGCACCATACATCATCCTTGTATTTTTTTCCTAATGAGAACGACACTAGGCATTGGTCTTTTACAGGAATAGATGTGTCATCAACCCAACTAACCTTGTAAGGCTTTGGGTGTTTTTCTATGGGGCACTTCAATTTGTTCACTGCTTCTTATGAGATGACATTCATACTACGACGATTTTCAATGATGAGGTTAAGCGCTTTACCATGATGTTCTACACGGGTGTGAAAAATATTTGTCTGAAGCCAATCTTTGTCGACATTATTGTTGTTCTTTTGCTCTACCAAAATCCTCCTAATGACGCAAATGGGTAATGTCAAACCATCCAACTGCTCCTCTAGGGCTTCCTCTTCATTCTCCTCATGAGTCTCACTATGGTCTGCTTGGAATTTTGTTTCTCTTTCCTTGTCGCATAAGTAGGGGTGTCAAGGCGGTTACGGTTAGCGGTTATTGGCAATAACCGCTAACCGTAACCGCCTTAGCGATTAGTAAATTTCACTAACCGCTAACCGCCTAACGGCTAGCGGTTAGCCGCCGGTTAGCGGTTAATGAAATAGATAACCACCCGCTAACCACTTTTTCAAAATTGGGCTTTTTTTGGGCTTTTTTTTACCCTCTTTTTTTTTTTTTTTTTTTTGATATTTTTAGTGTCTTCTTGAGCCCAATTGCAATAAAAAGAGCCCATATTGAAAAATAAAAAATATTTGACCCAAAATTTATATTTACTTGTACTTTAAAAAAATTTCGTTAAATATTAAATCATAATCGGTTAAATTTTTTTTTAAAAAAAAAAAAAAATTCAACACAATATATATATAAAAAAAAAATTCTACACAATATATAAAAAAAAATTTCAGAATTCAGACAACTGTCACAACATATAAAAAAAGTTCAACACAAAGCATATAAAATAAGTTCAAATAAAACATTAAATGATACAAATAAAACATTAAAACTTCATCAATCCTCTCATTTGGATCTCTAACAAATCCTGTAGACATCTAAAGAAGAAAAGTTATAAACTTAAACATAATAATATTAAGGCACAATCATGTACACATAATTTTATATTATATAATCATATAATCTCATTAAATTATATTATATGATTAATTATTTAAATTATTATCATATTTACTTATAATCTTTTTTCTTTGAATTGAACTTAATATCCAATGGTAAATGGTAATGTTCAAACTCCTAAATCCTAAATTCCTAAAGTATCCAATAATGCTTTAATTAAATTGTAGTTATAAGTAATATATTGTTTAATTCAATTGAATCAATTGTGATTATCATTGTACATGAATCATATGATTAACTTGTAGACTTATGACTTATGAGTTATGTCATATTATATATGTATTACTTATTATTATATAATCATATGATTTAATGATCAAGTCATCATGTGATATAATCATATCAATTATAGTGATAATATATAAATTACTAAAATTATAATGATAATACATTAATACTTAAATTTTGTTTATAAGTAACACCTTGGTCATTGTTTAATCCAATGTCAATTACTTAATTTGATATTATACGAATCATATTATCATTTTACATCAATAATATGATTCACTTGAAGTCTTGAATAAAGTATTTGAATTGTCATTGAATCATATGATTAAGTATTGATATTATACATTTATAATATTCATATGCATATGTAGACTTATATAGACTTATAACATATATAGAATTATAAGTTTATAACATACATTGGAAATAAGTCTCTAGATATTTAATTGTTCTATTAGTATGAATTTTTATACTTATGAGTTATGTCATATTATATATGTATAATTTATTATTATATAATCAAATGATTTAATGATCAAATGATTATGTTATATGTATAAATATTTTTATAATTATAATTATAAAAATATATTATATAAAAAGGCGGTTAGCGGTTAGCGGTTACGGTTAGTAGACCCAATAACCGCTAACTACTAACCGCTAGGCGGTTATAGCGGTTAGGCGGTTAGCGGTTAATGCGGTTAATGCGGTTAAGCAGTTAGGCGGTTAGACGGTTAGCGGTTATAATGGTTAGAGGTTAGCGGGCAGTTTTTAATCGCTCGCATTGACACCCCTACGCATAAGAGTACGGGTTTTTGTTCCCGCGTAGGACAAGTCACGGCAAAGTGTCTATGACCCCCACATCGGTAGCACTTTTCCCTTCCTCTCTCAGTTCTCATGCCCACTACCACTTTTCCATTGTTTACATCACGTGTTGGTGTGCCAAGCTCAGTAACATAATTGGTGCGACTTGTGGTTTAATTAGTAGCACCAAAATTCTTGCCCATAGAAGTCGTGTTGTTGCTCTAGCTTGTTGTAGTGGTCCTTCTATTGGTGTTAGGTTTTAGTTTGGGCTAATTCAATGATTGTTCTTGCAATCCTTTTTTTGTTTAAAACTTTGAGAGTGTGTTTTAGGGTTCTCTGAGAAGTTCCCTGTTTTCCCGTCAGAAGTGCCCGTCAAGACGAGGCTCGTAACGTGTCTGACGAAAGAGCACGTTGTTTTCCCATCAGAAGCATGTTAGAGCGGGACATGTAACGGGAGCAATCTTTGGTATCCCTGTTTGTTGTGCAAATATCCACCGAATAAATAGACGAATCAATGTATGTTTTACTCGCAAGTACACAAGATCAAAACGATAGTATACAAATAAAGTATGAGATCATTCCCACGTGGATTGCTTTAAATTATGCTTAAAAGAATTGCCTATATAAATAACTAAATTAAACAAGATAAAATATTGATTTGAAATAATAAGAATGAAAGAGTAGGGTTTTGATATCCACCGCTAATCATACTCAAATAAGATAAACAATATGCCAATGCTAAATCCATACCAAGATACCCAATATTTGCCAACCTAAGGGCATGGTATCTACTCCTTAATCTATTGATCTCCTTAAACAACGAATTAGGTATGGTATCTACTCTAATTCTTTTCTTTCTCAAAGGATTAAGCATGGTATCTACTAAGTTGTTCTTCAAGAAAGCATAAATCAATGGAAATCGACAAACACATGAAGCCTAAAGCATAGTATCTACTTCCAGTTTTCCATGTTGATTAATCCAAGAACTTGTGATAGGGTTCTTTTGTCACTCTTCTTCCAAAGCTTGTGTCATGGCTTCTCTCTCTTCCCTCTTTATCATTTCGATGAATTCAAGGTCTATTATAGAGTTTGGAACAACCCTATATTTTTTTGTGCAGCCTAACAACTTAAAAATTGAGCTGGAGTTGGATTATAGACTTCCAAACCGTGCAAAACCATGTCTGCCGACTTCACTACTTCTCCAGCACACGACTGCGCTCGATCGCAGGATGGGCGCTTGATCGCATGACTGGGATCGATCCCACTGGCTTGGACGCTCAAGCGCATGACTGGGCTCAATCTCAGTGGCTTGGGTGCTCGAGCTTATTTCCTTCAGCATCTTCCCAAAATCTCTTTTAAGTCTGAAACTTGTCGAAAACGCCTGCTTTTCTTGAAAATCCTAAAAATGCAAGAAAACACTAAACAACACAAAGCATCAACTTATAACAAAACTAAGAGATAAACATATGTGAATTAAGGGGCTTGAATGTGTAACATTCAGCACATATCACTGTTTTGTCGTCAAGAAGCTCGTTAAGACGAGGATGCGACGAAAGCATTTTTGAACTTCCTATTTTCTCATTAGAAGTGGTGTCAGGACGAGATGTAATGGGAGCATTTCTGGACTCCCTGGTTTCTCGTTAGGAATGGCGTTAGGACAAGGATGTGATGACAGCATTTCTTGTCAGGAATTGCATCAGGACGCGGATGTAACAAAAGCAAAATTGGATCTCCTGGTTTCTTGTCAAGAACCCCGTCATGACAGGATTTGTAACAGGACCAAAGTTGAATTTCCTAGTTTCCCATTAGCTGTGCGTCAAGACAAAACATGTGACGAAGTAGAGGCATTTTGCCTTCCCGTCAGAAAGGGATTGCTACACATTAAGACTTGAAAATTTCAGATTTGCGAAATCTGTTCTTCCCGTCATAACGAGAAAGTGTCCCGTTATGATGTGACGAAGGAAATGTTTCCTCTATAAAAGGTTTTCCTTCACTGTTCACTCTTCAGTCTTTGGAATTTTATTTTGAGAGCTCTCTTTTCTCTGAAGTCTTATTTTCTCCACTAGCATTGGGTCCTAGTGGTATTGATTTTCAAGAGGGGTCGTGATGTAGCTTGAAGCTGTTCTTTTTGTTGTTTGGTGTTTTAAGCATTTTGGTGTGTTACCTTGCTCACTTGATGATAAAGCTGGAATCGTTGGTTAGTGTTTGTTGAAAAAGTCTACCGAAGGGTCAGTAAAGGAAGTCACTTCCTGAAGATGGTCACAATGGACATAAGCTGGGAGGGTTGCCGTTCTTACTAAGGTTTAGAGGTACTCAAGGAAGTGGGTACTGTCCATTCTGTAACTGGTGAATCTTCATTTAGTGATTTCTTGGGTTTGGCTGCCATAGAGTGGTTTTTACCTTGAGGTGCTGAAGGGTTTTCGACTTCGTTAACAAAATTTGTGTTGTGATTTTGTTTGTCTTTTTTCCGATGTGCATGCTTAATTCTTGTTAAGATGGATTAGTTTTATTGTTGAATTTTTGGTTATAAGAGGTAGAGCACGATCCAGATAAACTTTCAATTGGATCTAGAGTGGGTTCACTCGATTTTTGACTAACATCTTGAGTGTGTTTGTTGATCTCTTAAATATGGAACCAAATACTCCTTTTTCTTCATCTTCTAATGCTCCTCCCATTTTTAATGGAAATGATTATGTCCACTGGAGAGTTTGTATGAGAGCTTACTTAAAGGGGCATAATGATAACATATGGGTTACTGTTGAGAAGGGTTTTGAAAAACCTAATGATGATTTTGACAAATGGAGCAAGGAAGATACTACAAAGAGCAGCTGGAATCACTGAGTGCTAAGTTGCACTTAACTGTGTATCTTCGGATGAGTTTCGACGGATTACTCTTTGCGAGACCTCAAAGGAAGCATGGGATAATCTAGAAAAGTCTCATGAAGGTTCAAAGGGGGAGAGAAAGGCCAGGCTTCAATTGTTGACATCTCGTTTCAAGACTGTGAACATGATGGAAGATGAAACATTTGGTGAGTTCTACACCAAATTAAGTGAGATTGTGAACTCAATGCGAGGGCTTGGTGAAAAGGTGTCAGGAGTTAGAGTGGTTGGAAAAAATTTTCGATCACTCCCTCCTCATTTTGATCCCAAGATTACTGTTGTTGAGGAAAGCAAAGATGTAAAGCTACTTGATGTTGATGAACTGATGGGATCTCTCATAACTTATGAGAGTAGGAGATTCTTTCCCAAAGTAAAGGGCATAGCACTGAAAATCACTAAGAAGGAGAAGAAAGTGGTTTGTGATGAATCCAGTGAAGAAGAGTCCTCTGATTCTGTACCGATTGCTATATTAAGTAGAAACTTTCAGAAGTATTTGAGAATTATGAAGCTAACAGGAAAAAATCCAATAGAGACAAGTGAACTTATTGTCCTAAATGCTATGAATGTCAAGGATTTGGTCACATCAGGGCTGATTGTGGGCACCTAAAGAATGCTAGAGCAATCAGAATGAATGCATCCATGAGTGATGAATCAGAGTCAAGTGACTCTAGTGATCAAAAAGGAAAGAAAGTGGCCTGCATGGCATTTCCTACCACCATTCAAGGCTTAAGTCATTTTGTTTCAGCAGAGATAGATGGCGAGTCCTATGAGGAAAATTTAGATGAGGGTTCAGTAAATGGCTGCAGTCATTGCGTGTCTCATGACACTCTTGTTAGAAATTACACAGATGCCAAAAAGAAGTGCAAGGATCTCCTGGAGCAATTGGCTGCAGCTGAAGAAGAAAATATATCTCTCCAAAACCAGTTGAACTCTGTTTTCAAGCATGAAAAATCACTAAAAGTGGAAAATAATTCTTTAATGACCAAATTGTTTGATACTAACAAAATTTGTGTGAGTTTGCAGGAAGAAAATCAGATGTTGATGAACAAAATGGATGGAATGAGGAGTTCTGAAGATGTCCAGGAAGAGTGCTATACTAATGAATCCCCTTCATCCAAGTTGAATACCATACTGAGCATTTAAAAGCCCTTTGACAACAAACATGGAATTGGTTATGATCAAAATGCCTCTCCCAAAAAAATTGTGGTTGCTTCGGAGAATTTGATAAATTTTGTTCCTGTTTCACATGCTCCATATATTGTGTCAAATAGTTTTGATAAAAATGACAAAGGGAAGGGTAGAATGTTTGATAAACCTCCGTTAGGAATGAGAAATTCCAGTGGATAATTTTCTTATGCTTCTATGAGGAGAACTTCATTTCAAAGGAAAGTTCCAACGTGTCATTTTTGTGCTAAAAAATGGGTCATATCCGACCATACTGCAACCAAATTTATTAAAAAACTCATAATGGAAAGAACTCCAATAATTATGAGAATGAGACCCATAATGATAATGACTCTTTTAACCTAATTTTTCCATGATGAAAGATATTAATTACCTTTAGGTTGGATAAACTTGAAGGTAGTCAGGGTCATTTCTAGGATGGGATAGGGTACATAGCTAGTTCTCTTTGCTAATTGTGCTATTTTGTGTTCTAGGCCATGTTTTGTGTGTTGCATTTGTCTCCTTGATTGTTTCTTATTTGGTAATTTTGCTTGGTTCGAAACTTATGTTTTTTAAGATATCTTTCCCTCTCCAGGATGTTTGTTGTTATAATTGCTTGTGCTGAAGCAAGATGGTTCCTTGACCAATTTGTAATAATGCGAACACAATTGTTCTGATTGCTTTCATGAGGATAATTCATAAGTAAGTCTTTTGGTTGTCAACTTGTCAAAGGCATTTCCTTCAAAACACAAGTTTCAAAACTAGGATCTATTTTTTTTCTTCAAGTGTCTCTTGTCCATTGAGTTTGAATCTCTGTCTTTGATTTTTTTTTTTTTGGCAAATTGACTTCATTTTACACTAAATTGAACTCGTGATGCCTTAGCCTGTCTTTCGTAAGTGGTTAGACTATTGTGAAGATGGAGTTTATCCTTTTAAGCTTGCTAATGAATGCAAATCATTGTTTTGAGTAATACTTCAATCTTTTGGATAACATGAATTTTGCATAAATGTTTGTGTGTAACATTTATGTTAAACCCTCATGAGACTTCACTCCTCCTATTAGGGATGCCTAGGGGTTTAAAAGGTTTGTTGCATAAGCTAAATGCAATCGTACATCCCACAAAATAAGGATTTATCTTTTTTATTTTATTTTTATATTTTTTTATGTTGTTTTTATATTCAGTTTTGTATTGCTAAGAGATTAGCAAGATGTAAATTTGGGGGTGTGATAGGGGTTTTAGCCCCTTAATTCACATATGTTAATCTCTTAGTTTTGTTATTATTTGATGTTTTGTCCAGTTTTTGTGTTTTCTTGTGTTTTTAGGTGTTTGAAGGAAAATGAAGCATTTCTTGAAAGTTTTGAGCATAGAGGACAAATTTTGGGAAAAGCTAGATATGGGATCGGGCGCATGCAGAAGGCTTGAGCGCATCAGTGTTCGAGCCCATAAGAGAGTAGGATCGATTGTAGGAATGCGCTCCAGTGCACCACCTTTGGATCGAGTGCACTCATGCGGCCCAGATGCGGGAAGACTCATATTCCACTTGTGATTAGGTTTTCAAAGTCCTAATTGGACTAGGAAGCTATCCTCCAATTTTACTAGGTTTTCTGGGGCATCTAGGGTTTTCCTAAGCCTATAAATAGACCTCTAAACATTAAGAAAAATGAGAGAAGAAGGAGAATCAGACACAAGCTCAAGATAAAGAACTGAAGGCTAGATCAAGAAGAGTTTTGGGTTTTTCTTCTCTTCCCCAATTTATATTGTTATGTAGTTAGTATTTTAATTAGGGCTAGTTTGAAGCCCTAATCAAGTCTCTTTAGGGTTGGAATATTGGCGCTTTTGCTACAATTATATTTTTGATATTTTACTTGATTATTTCCTATTTAATCAAATTCTTCATATGAATGTGCTTGACAAACATAGGCAAGTCTTTGGATTTGTATTTGTTATTTGTGTCAATTTGGATGACCAAGTACTGGGCATAATAGAGTGACGAAAGAACCCCATCATAGGTTCTTGGATTAATCAACATGGGGAACCGAGAGTAGATACCATGCCCTAGGCTTCATGTGGTTGTTGATTTCCATAGATTTATGCTTTCTTAAAGAACAACTTAGTATAATGCTAAATCCTTTGAGAGAGAAAAGAATTAGAGTAGATACTATGCCTAATTCGTTACTTAGGAAAATCAACAGCTTAAGGAGTAGATGACATGCCCTTAGATTGGCAAACATTGGGTATCTTGATATAATTGGAACGATTGCATATTATTAATCTTATTTGGGTATGGTTAGCGGCGGATTTCAAAACCCTAACCCACTTTAGTCGTAGTTAATCTTAGTTTACTTCTTTAATTAAATTAAATTTGTGATGTTTAGTTTAATTCCGTTAATTAAATAGGAAACTACATTCTAAGCAAAATTACCAATCCTCGTATTTGCATGCTATACTATCGTTTTGATCTTGTTCACTTGGGAATAAATACATATACATATACACGCAGAGCCACATGGAGACAAGGAGGCCATGCCTTTCACCGAGTAGGGACGGAGCCAGAAAGTCTTATGGGTAGAGGCAAAGCATAAATGAAAAATATTAGGATATGAAGGCCAAAGTATGAATGAGAAATATGTTAAAATTGAAGGCCAAATTAATACATAAAAAAAAAAAAAAATAGTATCAATTCAGTGTTAACAAAAAAATAAAAATAAACAAAGGAAAAGATACAAATAATTATTTCATAATATATTTCAAAATTCACTTTAAATACCTATCAAAATAGGACCAATCTTTCCCTTAGATCCTCAAAATCACGTGGCTAAATTTATACTAAATTTTGCAGTAATTTCTCTTTTGATGTACAACATCAAAGAATCAGTCAAAAACTCATCTTTAATTTTATTGTGAAGCTTAGTTTTGACAGTTATTATTCAAGGCTAAAAATATTTGTTCTATAGTTGAGGTAGAAATAGGAAAAGTAATTACAAGTACAATAAATTAAAAACAAGTTCATATTCTCAACATATTATGGCAATATTTGCTAAGATATTCATTATTGTAAATATGCTGATTTTATGTTATTTTCTAATTATTATATTTCCTTTCTCAGGGCCTTATTCAATTATAAATAGGCCATTCTATTGAACAATTTTTTTTTTTTTTTTTGTAAGAGTACACGCAAGAAAGGAGAATCGAACTAGTGACCTCCGTTTCATGAGGCGTGGTCCCTAGCTGATTGAGCTATCCCTTGGGGAAACGAACTAGTGACCTCCACTCTATTGTACAATTGAACATACATCATAAATAAAAATTTCATCTTTACAATTATCTTTCTTTTGTCTTTTTCTACAACATAGAAAAATCAATTTTATCAAACATGCTTTTTCTATTTTCCAAACAAAGAATCAGTATTGTTTTAGCATATCTACCTCTGTGTCGAAGTTTCACAACAACTCAATCATGAAGAGCTTGTCCATTTTGGCCCTCTTTCTACTTGCTCTCTTCGTCACTTGTGGTAACTTCTTAAAATCTACTTTACGTATATTAAAATTTATAAATAATGTGTTATTGGCATTCGAAACCATGTGAAACATTCATTGTAGAAGTTATATTAAAGTTAGTTTTCCCACTTATATCAAGAAATATTTGCTTGAAAAGTTTATATTTGTTTCAACAATTTACCATCTTTAATACGTTGAATCTCTCTCGTTACTCAAACATTTGTGAGACATTTATAAGTGGTTTATGTGGTACGTAACGTTACTCATATAATAATATTCAAAGTAATCAAAGTATTCAAAAAATAAAAAAATAAATTCAACGTAATTACCTAAACGTTAGAGAAAGGTAAGGAACACATTGATAATTGAATGTCAATTAAATTGAAAAGCACAGGTGCCTAACTATTTAAGTATAAGAGAACTCATAAGAGAACATGCAAACTATATAGCAAGATAGTTATGGTTTTTAGAAGAATCCATTATTTTCATTAAGTGAGGGAAGCAATTTTTATATTGTCAATATTAGTTGCCTTTTAAAGTCATCCTTTTAAATGGTCAATAACATATATTTATATATTATTGGAGGTTCCTCTACTTCTATAGAAACCGAGACAAACTCTAATGCAGCTACATGGCCTCGTTACCCACCTTGTGCAAGTGTTTCTTGCACAGATCAATTATATTGTGCTCAAGGTACTCTCTCTCTCTCTCTCTCTCTCTCTCTCTATGTCTCTCTCATATATTTTCCAGCTATATTTAACTTATAAACTCTATCTGTGCAGACAAGGAACTTCGAAGAGTTATTTTTTTGGCCAAAATTTAATGTTGTATCTAATGGTGTAAATGATTTAACCTGATAAATATGTTAGCACGTTATTCAAAAAATTTCAATGATATGATATCATCCATGTCGCTTGATGCAACAACATTAAATCATGACCCTATACTTAAAATTGGGAGAATCATATTCCGATACATGGTTGACCATACACCTTTTTATTCTTGCTTTTCATTTTATATGGTCATAAAAACTCAACTTTGTTTAGACAAATGAGTGTTTTAAGAATATGTTGCAAGCTAATTTAAGTGAAAAAAAACATTTCTTCTTGTGTTTATTTAAACTTGAGTGTACTTTTAAGAGGCATTATTTCAAGTAATAAAAAGGTTAGATAGAGTTGGAATAGTGATTTGGTTTTAACTCATACGAAGAACAAGAGAATGAAAAGCAAAAATATGGCTGTGCAACACATTAGTTATCCAAATTGATACCAATTTGGACAGTTAATGTGAGATAATTCATATGAGATTGACTTGTCCAAAAACATTTTGGGCCTCAGTAACCTGCTCAGGCAGGTGAGTTTTATATGGGCTTTCTCAATTTAGCTGCTAAAATTGCGGCAATTCGAAAAGTTAATTATTGTAAATCCCAATTAAGAAAAAAATAATAATGTGTTGACATTTGAAAATGAAAAATGCAATATTACAGAAAAGATCTAATCATGCTTCTATTTAGATTTCTTAAATTCCAAATACCAATTTAATTAGCATAAATACTATTTTTTATCTTCTCATGTCAATCTCTCATCCAACTCGATTCGCATTTTTTCAAAATATACTATTAAATTTGTACGACCCACATGTAGGTGCTACAGATCTAATGGTAGCTTGAAAAATAAGTTGGACAAGAGATGGATAACAGTTGGAGAAATAGTAGGTCTCTTTAATTATTTCCTCGCTTATTTTTCCTTCTTATGAGAATCTAAATAAAGAAATGCTGGGTTATATTCCTCGTTTCCTATAGCTTAAGTCTACTTTAATTGTTGTACTTATTGTTATGCTTATTATGAGTAATGTCATTTAGTAAATTGCTATATGACTGACATATAAATTGATAACGTGATAGTGAAAATCTTCACTTAAAAAATTGAAAAATTAATGACTGATTTTTACTAACACATCTTTCCAGTTATATGGTAGTTGTTTAAAATATACTAAATAGCATTACCCTTTGATCAAAGATAAATGTGTACACTTTTGAATTTTTTCTTCTTCTTGTTGTTCCCTTTTTCTTAAATAAATGTTAATGCTTAGGTAACTTCGTCTAGGCATGATAGAAATTTATGATCATATTCATGGGAATTGTATCGAAGCGTGATGTTTAACGAAAGAATAATTTTAATCCTAATCCTATATTGATGCTAATTCAATTTTTGTAGGTCACAAATTTCGATGGCCAAAATTGGTTGAAAAGAATGAGCAGCAAGCCAAGACGGTGATACAAAAGGATAACCCTCTTGTAGCAGTAGTTGTTAGGCAGAGTAGGATTTGCAGATTTTTGTTGCAATCGTGTATATCATTTTGGTACCTATAGTTGGTAGAGACTACATTTTGTAATGAAGTTTGAAACAAATAAATACTACCTATTATTCTTTTGCTTGTTATTAGTAATTTGAAAGGAGAAGTAAAAAGGTCTATGATTTTTCTAATCCTATTTGCTGGAGTATATTTTAAATGGATGTTGGATAAATTCTATATAGACATATACATATACACACAAAACCACATGGAGACAAGGAGGCCATGCCTTTCACCAAGTAGGTACGGAGCCATAAAGTCTTATGGGTAGTGGCAAAGCATAAATGAAAAATATTTTAGGATATGAGGGTCAAAGTATGACTTAGAAATATATTAAAATTGATGGTTAAATTAATACATAAAAAAAAAATTATTATCAATTTAGTGTTAACAAACAAAGTGAACAAAGGAAAACATGCAAATAATTACTTCATAATATATTTCAAAATTCACTTTAAATATCTATCAAAATAGGACCCGTCGTTCTCTTAGATCCTGAAAATCATTTGGCTAAATTTATACTAAATTTTGCAGTAATTTCTCTTTTGATGTACAATATCAAAGAATCAGTCAAAAACTCATCTTCAATTTTATTGTGAAGCTTAGTTTTGACAATTATTATTCAAGGCTGAAAATATTTATTCTTTAGTTGCGTAGAAATAGGAAAAGTAATTACAAGTGCAACAAATTAAAAACAAGTTCATATTCTCCACATATTATGGCAATATTTGCTATGATATTCATTATTGTAAATATGCTGATTTTATGTGATTTTGTAGTTATTGTATTTCCTTTCTTTCAGGGCCTTATTCAACTATAAATAGGTTCACTCTATTGTACAATTGACCATACATCAAAAATAAAAATTTCTTCTCTGCAATTATCTTTCTTTTATCTTTTTCTACAACGTGAAAAATCAATTTTATCAATCATACTTTTTCTATTTTCCAAACAAAGTCGAATTCACAACAACTCAGTCATGAAGAGCTTGTCCATTTTGGCCCTCTTTCTACTTGCTCTCTTCCTCACTTGTGGTAACTTCTTAAAATCTACTTTACATATATTAAAACTTATAAATAATGTTGTTATTGGCATGTGAAACCATGTGAAACATTCATTGTAGAAGTAATATTAAAGTTAGTTTTCCCATTTATATCATGAAATATTTGCTTGAAAAGTTTATATTTGTTTCAACAATTTAACATCTTTAATACATTGAATCTCTCTCGTTAATCAAACATTTGTGAGACATTTTTAAGTGGTTTATGTGGTACGTAACATTACTCATATAATAGTATTCAAAGTAAGCACCTAAACGTTAGAGAAAGCTAAGGAACACATTGATAATTGACTGTGAATTAAATTGAAAAGCAAAGGTGCCTAACTATTTAATTATAACAGAACTCATAAGAGAACATGCAAACTATATAGCAAGATAGTTATGGTTTTTAGAAGAATCCTTTATTTTCGTTAAGTGAGGGAAGCAATTTTTATATGATTCCTTTTATTTATAAGTAATATTGTCAATATTATTTGCCTTTTAAAGTCATCCATTTAAATGGTCAATAACATATATTTATGTGTTATCGTAGGTTCCGCTACTTCGGTAGAAACCGTGACAAATCCTAATGCAGCTACATGGCCTCGTTACCCACCTTGTGCCAGTGGTTCTTGCACAGATCAATTATGTTGTGCTCAAGGTACTCTCTCTCTCTCTCTCTCTCCCTCTGTCTCTCTCTCTCTCTACATTAAATCATGACCTTATACTTAAAATTGGGAGAATCATATTCCGATACATGGTTGACCATACACCTTTTTGTTCTTGCTTTTCACTTTATATGGTCATAAAAACTCAACTTTGTTAAGACAAATGAGTCTTTTAAGACTATGTTGCAAGCTAATTTAAGTGAAAAAAACAAAAAAAAAAAAAAAAAAACATTTCTTGTTATGTTTATTTAAATTTGAGTGTACTTTTAAGACTTATTATTTCAAGTAGTAAAAATGTGAGATAGAGTTGGAATAGTGATTTGGTTTTAAATCTTACAAAGAAAGAGAGAATGAGAAGCAAAAATATGGGCGTGCAACAAATTAGTTATCCAAAATGATACCAATTTCGAGAGTTAATGTGAGAGAATCCATATGAGATTGACTTGTCCAAAAACATTTTGGGCCTTAGTCACCAGCTCGGGCAGGTGAGTTTTATTTGGGCTTTCTCAATTTAGCTGCTAAAATTGCGGCAATTAGAAAAGTTAATTATTGTGGATCCAAATTCAGAAAAAAAAAAAATAATGTGTTGACATTTGAAAATGAAAAATGCAATATTACGGAAAAGTTCTAATCATGCTCCTATTTAGATTTCTTAACTTCCAAATACCAATTTAATTAGCATAAATACTATTTTTTATCTTCGCATGTCAATCTCTCATCCAACTCCATTCACATTTTTTAAAATATACTATTAAATTTGTACGACCCACATGGAGGTCCTACAAATCTAATGGTAGATTGAAAAAGAAATTTGGACAAGAGATGGATAGGAGTTGGAGAAATAGCAGGTCTCTTTAATTATTTCCTCGTTTATTTTCCCTTATGAGAATCTAAAAAAAGAAATGCTGGGTTATATTCCTCTTTTCCTATAGCTTAAGTCTACTTTAATTGTTGTAGTTATTGTTATGCATATTACGAGTAATGTTATTTAATCAATTGTTATACGACGAACATATAAGTTGATAACGTGGTAGTGAAAATCTTCACTTAAAAAATTGAAAAAGTAATGACCGATTTTCACTACCACATCTTTTCAATTATATGGCAGTTGTTTAACAATCTACTAAATAGCATTACTCTTTGATCAAAGATCAATGTGTACACTTTTGAATTTTTTCTTCTTCTTCTTGTTCCCTTTTTGTTAAATAAATGTTAATGCTTAAGTAACTTCGGATAGGCATGATAGAAATTTATTATCATATTCTAGGGAATTGTATCGAAGCTTGTTGTTTAAGAAAAGAATAATTTTAATCCTAGTTCTCTACTGATGCTAATTCGATTTTTGTAGGTCACAAATTTCGATGGCCAGAATTGGTTGGAAAGAATGAGCAGCAAGCCAAGGCGGTGATACATAAGGATAACCCTCTTGTAACAGTAGTTGTCCTACTTCCAGGCAGAGTAGGATTTGCAGATTTCTGTTGCAATCGTGTATACCTTGTCCTTGATCGCAATGACAATATCATTTCGATACCTATAGTTGGCTGAGACTACATTTTGTAATGAAGTTTGAAACAAATAAATACTACCTATTATTCTTTTGCTTGTTATCAGTAATTTGAAAGGAAAAGAAAAAAAAAAGGTATATTATTTTTCGAATCCTATTTGCCGAAGAATATTTTATATGGATGTTGGATAAATTCGATATATACATATACATATACACACAGAGCCACATGGAGATAAGGAGGCCATGCCTTTCTCCAAGCAAGGACGGAGCCATAAAGTCTGATGGGTAGGGGCAAAGCATAAATGAAAAATATTTTAGGATATGAGGGTCAAAGTATGAGTTAGAAATATATTAAAATTGAAGGTTAAATTAATACATAAAAAAAGTTAGTATCAATTCAATGTTAACAAACAAAGTAAACAAAGGAAAACATACAAATAATTGCTTCATAATATATTTCAAAATTTACTTTAAATACCTATCAAAATAGGACCCGTCGTTCTCTTAGATCCTGAAAATTATTTGGCTAAATTTATGCTAAATTTTGCAGAAATTTCTCTTTTGATGCAAAACATCAAAGAATCAGTCAAAAACTAATCTTCAATTTTATTGTGAAGCTTAGTTTTGACAATTGTTATTCAAGGCTAAAATATTTGTTCTATAGTTGTGGTAGAAACAGGAAAAGATAATTACAAGTACAATAAATTAAAAACAAGTTCATATTCTCCACATATTATGGCAATATTTGTTATGATATTCATTATTGTAAATATGCTAATTTTATGTGATTTTGTAGTTATTGTATTTCCTTTCTTTTTAAGGCCTTATTCAACTCTAAATATGTCATTCTATTGTACAATTGAACATACATCAGAAATACAAATTCCTTCTCTACAATTATCTTCCTTTTGTCTTTTTCTACAACATAGAAAAATCAATTTGTTCAAACATACTTTTTCTATTTTCCAAACAAGGAATCAATATTGTTTCAGCATATCTACCTCTTTGTCGAAGTTTCACAACAACTCAAAATCCCTTCTAGTTTTCTCTCTCAAAAATAGCTTTCCAAATATAGTAAAATTAATAAACGAATTGTCAAAATCCTCATATAAATATGGTTTACACAAGTCCCTTTCTTTCATATTAATTTCCTACCAAACACTCGAAAAGTACACTCAATAATGAAGAGGTTGTCTATTTTGGCCCTTTTTCTTCTTGCTCTCTTCGTCACTTGTGGTAACTTCTTAAAAACTACTTTACATATATTGAAACTTATAAATAATGTCTTATTGGCATGCGAAACCTTGCTAAACATTCATTGTACAAGATATATTAAAGTTAGTTTTCCCATTTATATCATAAATTATTTGCTTGAAAATCTTATATTTGTTTCAACAATTTAATATCTTTAATACATTGAATCTCTCTCGTTAATCAAACATTTCTAAGAAATTTTTACGTGGTTTATGTGGTATGTAACGTTACTCATATAATAATATTCAAAGTAATCACCTAATCGTTAGAGAAAGCTAAGGAACACATTGATAATTAAGTGTCAATTAAATTGAAAAGCAAAGGTGCCTAACTATTTAAGTATAAGAGAACTCATAAGAAAACATGCAAACTATATAGCATGATAGTTATGGTTTTTAGAAGAATCCTTTATTTTCGTTAAGTAAGGGAGCAATTTTATATGATTCCTTTTATTTATAAGGAATATTGTCAATATTAGTTGCATTTTAAAGTCATCCTTTTAAATGGTCAATAACTCCATGGTTCGTTTCCCAGCCTTATTCCACTCCAAACAAGACTCAGGGACCTCTACTCCTAAAAAAGACAGAGGATACTAAACAGCGGAAACAATAAGATTCTATAAACATTAATCATTACAACCAGAGCATCTACCAAGGAACATCAAAATAGCGGAAATCACACTATGCACTTCATCATTACAAGGGATCTATTCTATACCTTAATATGCAAGCATGCATAAAAGCTCTAAGTCTACAACATAACTCAAAAGTACTAGTTACCATGAGTACCTGCCTAAGCTTGCAATAAGTCCTCAAGCATCTCCTAGGTCGAATCCTCCATAGTAACCGGGTACTTCGCGGTAGCCATCTTCTACTAACTATCTCTAACAGCACAATTGTACATATGGAGAAAAAAGGGAAATAATACAAGGGTAAGTCCAACGACTTAGTGAGTATAAATGCACATGACGTACTCGTCATTAATTTGTGGATTCAGTTATTTATAAAGCACATGAACATTATGACAGTTTATCAAGGATGTGATATATATATATATATATATATATGCACATAATCATGAGTAATAGTTATAGTTTAATTGTATGGTCTACTCGAGATATTACCCATTTTCAGCAGGGTTGATGCTATCTCGAGGGACCTGTAGTACAACACCGGTGCCCAGGCTATTGCACGGCTACCATACATAACACTAGTGGCACGACCGAATCCTACCTCGGGTGGCCCACAACACTAATGATGTCCATCTTATAGTGACCATCCATTGGGAATGGCTGCATCTTGGTCACAAAACCCTTGGATCCAAGGCCCCCCACACACACACATGCCCATAAAGTTAACTTGTATAGTAAGCCCATGACCGTTATCCCACACGTACCGGTGTACCATGTCATACGATGCAATTAATCTTATCAGTCTTTTACATGCATAGTTTTACAAACGTCATTGTTATCTTATTAATCAACGCACGTTTTCACAAAAGAGAGTTCACAGTAATTCCAAAATATATTTCATGAGAGTTGCAAAATATGCATGTTTGATATATATATATAAAATAGACATGCAATGCAGGAAAAGTAACAACAAGCATCCATGTGAGTTTACACTCACCTGAGTCGTAAGGCTCCTCCATAAAATTCCCTTTAGGCTCCATAACCTCGAATACTGAGAAAAGATCTATCATTAGTTCTAAATCCAACTAAAACAAACCTAAGACATGGAAACAGAGGCTATTAGACGTCTGGCCAAAGTGGCATTTCTTGGAACACTTCTGACCGTACGTTCAGGCTCGTGGCCGTATGTTCGCTAAAATACTTCTAACCGTACGTCTAGTCTCATGGCCGTACGTCCGCTGAATTACTTCGGACTATGCATCCGGGCTTGAGGCTACACGTTCGCTTAGAGAGTTTCAAGTAGAACCTCATTTGGTTCAACCATCCTCCTATCCTCCCGAACTAATTTCTAAGGTTACCAAAAGGCCTTCTAAGACTATCTATCTCAAAACAACATCTTCATGCGAAAGGAAATATACCAACAAGAATTAAAGGCTAAATCAAGATAAACTATTAAACCATCAAGATTAAGGGCAACAACATAACTAGAAGCTACAAACTACCAACTAAGCTAACTATAGAAAAGCACTTAAGCAGCTAAAACAACTAGATAAGCTTAGAAGATTACCTCCTTGAAGCGAAACCTCCAAGAAATCTCTCCTTCTCCTCCAAGAACACACACAACTCACAAAAGGCACTCACACAGGGTCTCTAGAAGGTTTAGGGGCGGAATGGGTGTGAAATGGCGAGGGGGTGAGAGGGTATTTATAGGTGACAAAAGGAGTGTACATTCGGTCCTAGGGGCGTACGTCAGCGTACTATTCACCAGCGGTCCAAAGGCTACTTCATACGTATTGGTCTTAACCTGCGGTCAATCCAAAAAGTAGAGGACGTCCTGTTGTGCCAAATACTACCTAAATTAATAGATAATATTTAGTACATTTTACTCGCAAGTGCACAAGATCAAACATAGTATAGTGCAGCAAGTACGAGATCGATCCCACGAGGATTGTTGATTTTATTTAGAATTTATTAAAAATATCAAGTTGTCACTAAATTGATATTATGAAAAAGAAATAAAAAGATATAAAGATAAAGTAAAGGTAGGGCTTTGATATCCACCACTAATTATGCTCAAATAATATAACAATATGCCAATAATCCAATCATATTATGAATACTCAATGTTCGCCAACCTAAGGGCATGGATGTATACTCTTTAAGCTATTGATTTCCCTAAGTAACGAGTTAGGCGTGGGTGTATACTTTAACTCTTTTCTTTCTCATAGGATTTAGCATGGGTGTATACTAAGTTGTTCTTTAAGAAAGCATAAATCTATGAAAATCGACAAACACACGAAACCTAGGGAATGGGTGTATACTCCCGGTTTTCCATGTTGATTAACCCAAGAATCCAGTGTGAATTTCTTGTCTTACTCTTATTAAACCCAGGACTCGGTCATCCAAATTGATTTAATTAACTAATCCATACCACATGCATATAATGGCCAATCACACACATATGGGGAATTCAAGAAAACAGGCATGAATGAAGCATCACAATATGATTATCACAAAGGTGCCAATATTGAAATATTAAATAAACATAATTTTGGCTTCAATCTAGCCCTCCTTAAGAGTGAGTTACACATAATTAAAATAAAACTAAAAAGAGAAGGTAAAGAAAGAACCGAAAACCACTCTTAGAAGTAGCCTCCAATTCTTCTCCCCAAAGTTGTGTCTATTCCCGGATAATCATTCTTAAAGTTTTAGAGGTGTATTTATAGGCTTTTAGAAGTCCTTGACACGCTAGTAAACCTAGAAAATTCGTAGGGTCTAGTCTTGTTACAAGTAGGACTTGGAAAACCCTAATATGGAAGGAAAAGGCATTCTGGCCACAGCTCATTGTTCTCCAGCGCACAATGCGCTCGATCGTAGCCCGTGTACACTCGATCGCAGACCGTATGCGCTCGATCGTAGGTCTCCTGCGATCGATCACACTACCAGAACCTTCAACTTTTCCCAAATTTGCTCTTTAAGCTCAATACTTCCAGGTTTTCTTCCTTTTCTTCCAAAGGCCTACAAAGACACAGAAAATACAAAAAAGGAATAAAATGGCATAAATTAACAATGCTAAGGAATTAACACATATAAGTTTAAGGGCTAAAATATGAATATTTTGGCACTTAACACATCCTTGTACTATTGAGTGTACATCTGCATACTATTCACAGATTACGGCGTACTATTTGCTAGCGTATGTCTAGTGGTCCCCCGCGTACGTCCGCACTAAAAGACAAGAGCTTACATCCACCAACCCTAGCGTATGTCCAGTCTAGAAGTCCAATTTCCCCAAAATGCCCTTCTGGTTGACCCTAGTAATCCAAAGTCCAAATTAATCTTCTAACTGAGCTACCTAAGCTTAGTTAATTATTTGGGTCACTACAGTGGTTGACCATACACCTTTTTGTTCTAGCTTTTCACTTGATATGGTCATAGAAAATCAACTTTGTTAAGACAAATGTGTGTTTTGAGAATACGTTTCAAGCTAATTTAAGAGGGAAAAAAAAAAAATTCTTCTTGTGTTTATTTAAATTTGAGTGTACTTTTAACTGGCATTATTTCAAGTACTAAAAAGGTGAGATAGAGTTGGAATAGATTTTTGGTTTTAAAAAAGAAAGAGAGAATTAAAAGAAAAGATATGGATGTGCAACAAATTGCTACCAAATTGGACCAAAATGGACCGTTAATGTGAGAGAGTCCATATGAGATTGACTTGTCCAACAACATTTTGGGCCTCAGTCACCTGCTCATGCAAGTGAGTTTTATTTGGGCTCTCTGAATTTAGCTGCTAAAATTGCAGCAATTCGAAAAGTTAATTATTGTGAAACCCAATTTAGAAAAAAATAAATAAATAATGTCATGACATTCGTAAATGAAAAATGCAATATTAAGGAAAAGATCTAATCATGCTCCTATTTAGATTTCTTAATGGCAGTTGTTTGACAAACTACTAAATAGCATTACTCTATGATCAACGTGTATGCTTTTGAATTTTTTCTTCTTCTTCTTGTTCCCTTTTTCTTAAATAAATGTCAATGCTTAGATAACTTTGTCTAGGCAAGATAGAAATTTATGATCAATTCTAGGGAATTGTATCGAAGCGTGATGTTTAAGGAAAGAATAATTTTAATCCTAGTTCTATACTGATGCTAATTTAATTTTTGTAGGTCACAAATTTCAATGACCTGAATTGGTTGGAAAGAATGACCAGCAAGCCAAGGCAGTGATATAAAAGGATAACCCTCTGGTAACAATAGTTGTCCTACCTCTAGACAGAGTAGGATTTGCAGATTTCTGTTGCAATCGTGTATACTTTGTCCTTGATCGCAATGACAATATCATTTTGGTACCTACAGTTGGCTGAGACTAAATTTTGTAATGAAGTTTGAAACAAATAAATACAACCTATTATTCTTTTGCTTGTTATCAGTAATTTGAAAGGAGAAGAAAAAAGGTATATGATTTTTCTAATCTTATTTGCCAATGTATATTTTATATGGATGTTGGATAAATTACATATATACATATATACATATGCACATACATGCAGAGCCACATGGAGGCAAGGAGGCCATGCCTTTCACCAAGCAGGGATGGAGCCAAAAAGTCTTATGGGTAGTGGCAAAGCATAAATAAAAAATATTTTAGGATATGAGGGCTAAAGTATGAATGAGAAATATTTTAAAATTGATGGTTAAATAAATACATAAAAAAATCAATTCAGTGTTAACAAAAAAAAGTAAACAAAGGAAAACATACAAATAATTACTTCATAATATATTTCAAAATTCACTTTAAATATCTATCAAAATCAGACCCATCGTTCTCTTAGATCCTAAAAATCATGTGGCTAAATTTATTCTAAATTTTAGTAATTTCTCTTTTGATGTACAACATCAAAAAATCAGACAAAAACTCATCTTCAATTTTATTGCGAAGCTTAATTTTGACAATTATTATTCAAGGCCGAAAATATTTGTTCTATAGTTGTGGTAGAAACATGAAAAGTAATTACAAGTACAATAAATTAGAAACAAGTTCATATTCTCCACATATTATGGCAATATTTGCTATAATATTCATTATTGTAAGTACGCTGATTTTTGAAATTATTGTATTTCCTTTCTTTCATGGCCTTATTCAACTATAAAAAGATCATTCTATTGTACAATTGAACATACATCATAAATACAAATTTCTTCTCTACAATTATCTTTCTTTTGTCTTTTTCTACAACATAGAGAAATTTATCAAACATACTTTTTCTATTTCCCAAACAAAGAATAAGTATTGTTTCAGCATATCCACCTCTTTGTCGAAGTTTCACAACAACTCAAACCTTCTAGTTTTTTCTCTCAAAAATAGCTTTCAAAACATAGCAAAATTAATAAATGAATTGTCAAAATCCTCATGTAAATATCGTTTACACAAGTCCCTTTCTTTCACATTAATTTCATTTCAAACACTCAAAAAGTACACTCAGTCATGAATAGCTTGTCCATTTTGGCCCTCTTTCTACTTGCTTTCTTCGTCACTTGTGGTAACTTCTTAAAGTCTACTTTACATATATTGAAACTTATAAATAACATTCATTGAAACTTATAAAATCTTATATTTGTGAGACATTTATGTTGTGCTCAAAGTACTCTCTCTCTCTCTCTGCACGTCTCCCTTGTATATTTTCCAGCTATATTTAACTTATAAACCCCATGTGATGACAAGGAACTTCAAAGAGTTATTTTTTTGGCCGGAGTTTAATGTTGTATCTAATGGTGTAAGTGATTTCACCTGATAAATATGTTAGCACGGTATTCAAAAAATTTAAATGAGATGATATCATCCATGTCGTTAGATGCAACAACATTAGATCATGACCTTATACTTAAAATTGGGAGATTCCTATTCTGATACGTGGATGACCATACACCCTTTTGTTCTAGCTTTTCACTTTCTATGGTCATTAAAATCAACTTTGTTAAGACAAATGAGTGTTTTAAGAATATGTTTCAAGCTAATTTAAGTGAGAAAAACATTTCTTCTTGTGTTTATTTAAATTTGAGTGTACTTTTTTTTTTTTTTGAAGGGGAAATCATTTCAGTCTCATTAATTGATGAAGGATCATGAGCATAAAGCTTTTACATCACAGTGCAGTGTGATGGAGTTCTGTTCTATAGCGGTGCAATCGAAAGCACTGCTGCAGGGCAATTGACCCCACCTTTGCCCTAGTGCCATCATGCACACTTAACAACGCAATCAAGTGCACTCATTCAGTAGACTTGGGCCAGCTATAAGTATTTATTTTTATTTTTATTTTTATTTTTATTTCTATTTCTATTTTTCTTTTATTTAATTTTCTTTTGTTTTACTCATGTGGGGAGACATTCAAACACCTTATATGAGCACATTGTTCTCTAGATCGGGGAATGACTTTTGCTCTGCATGGAACCACCAGTCTTATCTCTCATGGCAAGCTCAAGCTCCTGCAAATCATGCTCCACAATTTCCTGAACTGCTCCATCAATCATATCTGCAGTTCTATGATCAATCTCAAGCTCCACAACAGCAGTATTAGGCCAAGCCACCTCTTCTGAAGAGCTCTGACTTTAAAGAAAATCTGTCAGCTATTTTCAACCAAATGGAAGCCAATAATCAAGTGCTGCAATCCATTGACGTCAAGATAGAAGCTCAAGAAAAGGCAGCTCCCATCTATTGGCCTCAACAATACAAAGAGGAGCCACCTCCTCTGAAGAGTTATGACTTTTCATCTCTTCTCAGCAAAGTTGAGACGAACAATCAACTGCTGCAATCTATTGTCAAGATAGAAGCTTATGAAATGGGACCACCTCCCATCTATTTGCCTCCACAACAAGAAGAGGATCCATCTCTTTTGACTGGTTCTGATTTTAAAGGTAAGATGTTAAATTTTTTAAGTGATTCTAATTAGATGGTAAACTCTCTATAGGAGACGGAGAATGTTCAATCTAAATCCATTGCAATGGTAGAGACTCAACTCAAGCAAGTCCCAGATATCCTCAAAGAAAAAGAACCGCAAAGTTAGTTTGTGATCAAATCCTAATGGACACTACATGGAAGATGAGAGTACTTGCTATCATGAGCAAGCTATCACATTTAGGAGTGAAGAAGTGGAAGAGAGGAAGGGGGAGAAAATTAATGTCCCACAAGATCTACAAGAAGTGAGCACTAAAGCATCTTCAACATCAACTCCTATTCCAGAATTACCAAGAGATGAGCAAAAAAAGACCATCGAGGTAGAAAAACCGCTTGAGTATTCTTCTCATATTATTCCAGTTCATGATTCCCTTCAAGATGAGAAACTATTTGAGAATACTTAGAGTGATATGCCCTGATCTGGAGACATTTGGAATCACCCTCTGGTAAGAAAAATTCATTCTCTTTGGTGTAAGAGAAGAAATGACTAGTGCTTCAAGTTTAAATTAAAGGGTCACAACAGTCTGGCTAAAGACGTTAAACTTAGCGCTCATGGGGAGGCAACCCCATATCACATCCTTTTATTTATTTTTTTGTTGTTTTTCATTTTTTTTTTTTTTTTGTGTTGTTAAGTTTTAGTTTATTTTTGGTTTTCCTTTTTATTTTAGTAGTTTGTTTTCAAGGACAAGAGTGCTTGCATTCAAGTTTGGGGGTATGCTATAAGCCATGCCTGTTCCAACCAATTTTCTTATCTCCCCAGTAAGATCTTTCCATATTATATACACATTGAGGGCAATGTGTAATTTAAGTTTGGGGGTATGGGAGACACTTTACACACACTTTGTCCCTAATTTTCGAAAAATGCATGTTCATGTTTGTCTTGAAATTTTTGTTGATTTGAAAAAAAAAAAAATTGTGATTTGATTTTCATTGGTGAGCTTAAAATTTTGAATACATGATCTGACGATAGAGTTTCTAAGTTTGGTCACTTACTTTTGGCAATTGAGAATTCACCTGTATGATTTGATTTGACATAAGCACACTAGCACATCAATTGTAAGGTATGACATGTGAGCTTGATGTGTATGTTTCTATGTCTTGGGTGAAGCTGGAAGAATTGTTGGATAGATACTTTGGCATACATATCTTGATTATAAAAAAATAAAAAATAAAAAAAATTGATCATTTTTAAGCTTTTCACTGAGTAACTGGAGTTCTTGCCTCATTAAGTAATGAGTGTTCACGTCAAAAGGTGAAAATTTTAATTTGGTTAATGTCACGGCTAATTTAGTTCCATAGCCTTTTTGACTTGAGTTAGTAAATCCTTAGGGTTGTTTCTACACCTAGTGCCCTAAAACCATTTGGTTTGGGATGCATTGGCCAAACACTCGTTACATGAGTCAATTAAAAAGCTTAAAGGAACCAAACATTGCACAGCCTGACCAAAAAGAAAATAATCTGACTTTATACCAAAGTTTTTCATTCTAATAGGGATCCCAATGAATTTGAGATACTGAGACATTGCACATTGGAAATAATTGGAAGCTTCATATTTATGTGCCAGTTCACTTTACACTATTTTGAGCTTGTGAAGCCTTTGCCTACTTTTTGTAAGTGGTTAGACTTTAAAATTCAAATTCATTGTGAAGATTGAGCTTATCTTTTTAAGATACTTGAGTCTTGGGAACAACATGTACTTTGCATAATGTTTGTGGCTAACATTTCTGTTAAACCCTCATGAGACTTCACTCGTGCTACTAGGGATGCCTAAGGGTTTAAAAGGCTTGTTGCATATGCTAAATGCAATCGTGTTTTCTACGACAGTGGAGATAGAGTGCTTTTGTTTTAGTTTCTTTGTATTTTTAGTTTCGTATTGTTAATGGACAAGCAATACGTAAGTTTGGGGGTGTGATAAGTGCTAAAATATATATATTTTAGCCCCTTAATTTACGTATGGTAATCTCTTAGTCGTGTTATTTTGTGATGTTTTGTTTCCTTTTTCTGTTTTTGTTAGTTTTTAGATGTTTGAAGAAAAATGAAGTATTTCTGGAAAGTTTCGAGCATAAAAGACCAATTTTAGGAAAAGTTCGAGCTAAGGACTAGCAAATCTTTGTGAAATAATATTTTCACAATTTAGAAGTTAGCTATGCCAAAAACATCCCGCAAGATAAGAACAAAAATTTGGATGAATCCCATTCCAACTAGTACTAGGTTTTCTTCATATTTCAACTAGTACTAAGCTTTCTTGTATTCTATATATAGAGAACTATTATGCACGAAATTGTAAGGAATTACACATAAGAATTCCATGTGCTCAGAGAGCATTTAAGATATTGAGCGTTAGGGTTAGTCTCTCTTAAAGTTAAAGGTTGTGCCTTCATCACAAATCATAAACAACTGAAGTCTACCGGAGTTCCAATAAATGAGATCAAGTAGAAAGATTGTGCGAGATGTTCTGGAAATGGCTATTGCAGTAGAACTTCTCGTAATCCTTATTCTTTTATAGTTGATTGATTTTCTAAGTTTGGCTGCCCCTAAGAGGTTTTACATTTTAGAGAGTTCTCTAAATGGTTTTCTCTTTGTAACCAAAATATGTGTCTCTATGATCTATTGTTTTACATATTTTGGTTATATGATTGTTTAATTTTTAATTTCGCGTATTATTTGCATACACCTATTCAACCTGCTTATAGGTGTCATTTGGAGCAGTATATATTTTTCAATTGGTATCAGAGCGGGTTCACTCTGTTTGGATTAAATTTCTGAGTGAGATCCTTGACTCCTTTGCAATGAATACTCCTCATTCCCTTACCATGGATTTTGATGTGGATGACCTTCAGATGACCTATACCAAGCTCTTTATGAAATTTGTTAAATTGAAGAAAAACTATAAAATTTCCCTTAAAAAGCTTAATGATGTTGAGCATGAGAAAGAGACTATGGTTATTAAATTGTCTAAATCACATGCCTTAATTGACTCTTTGAAATCTGAAAATAACTTGGGTGCCTCTACTTCACATGCTTCTAATTCTAAAAGAGAAACTTTATTTGTTAAGCCTGTGAAAGTTGAAGAACTCAAAGCCAATATAGCTTGCTTGGATAAGGGCAAAACTTCTTGCATGAATAACATTGTGAAGCCCGAATTCAAGGCTCCTTCAAAGGAACAAACTCATGCCAAGTTTGTTCCTACATGCCACCATTGTGGGATTGCTGGTCACATTAGATCAAATTGTTCTCAGTTGAAACCCCAAAGACCTTGGAATAAGAAGGCTGCTCGTAAGAAAGAAAAAAGTGGTGTAGAGTCTTGTTTATCTAGATCTAAGTATAGGTATATTCCTCCTCATAAGAGACAAGCTTCTCCGAAATTTGTCCCTACATGCCATCATTGTGGTAAAGTTGGTCATATTAGCCCTAACTGTTTTAAGTTGAAACCCTGTGAGCATAAGAGTGAGAATTCCTATTCTAAGAAAGGTTTTGAGGGGCTATGCATAATGATGAGGGGAGTGTTATCTAGGTTAGATGAGTTTGACAAGAGTCACAAATCTGTACCTAAGGTTAAGAAGGTTTGGGTTAGGAAGGTTGATACTATTCACCCTTTGAGGGGGAGTAGTGGTGGACTCACCTAGAGTAAGGTGGTCCAGAACATGCCTAAGATTGATTGTCTTGCATATTTCTTCATATCCTAGAGCATGTATCATTCATTACATTGCATTGCATTTTTTCTCTAATTTCAGTTCTGCATATGCATTGCATTAATTTTGTGCATTTTATTTGAAAAATTCAAAAAGAAAAAAAAAAAAAATTAGGGTTGTCTCCTTATTATTTTTGTCATATGCACTTTGATAGTTCATGTATACTTTATGGATCCAATTTCTTATATCTCAGAATGTGCTTACTATACAAGAGATGAATATGTATTAATGGACTGATTTTTGTTGTTGTACCTAAGCTTAAGCTTCTGTGGTACATTTTACCTATGATTGAACTCTTGTGCACATTTAAAGCTTATATTGAGTATGAATTTGACCTTAAGGGTGAGTTATGTTAGGCAAACATATGAGGAAGATTGACTAGTTGTGTCTATCAAATTGACCAAATGCTAGTTGAACCTAGGACCTAGAAATTCCAGCACTCCTCTAATTTGTTTTAAGCACTAAATGATTAAAGACACTTTCTCAAAGAGAAAAATAGTGAAACAAGAGGACAAAAGAACATATTCCAAATGGAATCTATTTCACTATGTATTATTTGTACTAAACTTGTCCCTATAGAAATAGTCATGACTATATTCATTGCGGAAGGAGACGGTCACTACCGGAAAATGTTTGAGTATGTGATATTACTACATGGGAAGTGTATTGGATGACGGTGACACGGCCCTAGCAAGGTTTGACTTTTGTTTAGATATACATGTCAATCTTCCCATGAGGTAATTTAAGGTTTTGCTTACTAGCCTATCCCCTCACCTTTTAAGTTCTTAAACTTACTAGATGGTTAGCTTTCACACACTTGACACAACACACAAGCATGAGTCGAGTGGAACATGTTGCTTTGCTTGTGTTGAAGAAACTTTTGTTTCATATTTTTTCATTCTCATGTATATTTTGGACAAATTGAGAAATTACTGGACAATCATTGCTTAATACATGAGTTTTTTATGTTTTATCATGTGTATGTATCTGACATAACGAGTCTTATATTGAGGGGGAGAAAAAAAATTTGTTGACATTTTTCTTTATTTTTATTATGTCATAAATTGAGGGATAGAATATTTTTTTTATCATGATCTTGCATTTAACTCATTATGCCTTCATAGTTTTGATCATGTTTATGTTACTGACTTTCCTTGGGCTTACTGGTGTTTTATTAACCTATGTCAATTCATGACAAAAAGGGGGAGAGAAAGTTTTAGAGAGTGCAGACTGAAAGTAGATAGAACACCATTGATGATTTTGGTTTTGATATACATTGGGTATTCCTATTCCACATACGTTTAATATGCTTTGTGAGTGTTTCAGGAAACATGAGTTATCTATTCCAGTATAACTTGTAAATTTTTTCACATAATTGCCAAAGGGGGAGTTTGTTGGGTTTTGAATTGCCAAATTCAATGACAAAATACATTTATCTGCAAACTCGTCTGCAATGCATACATACAAGGTGTTGTATCTAGAGAAGACGTAGAACTCAAATCATTCTTATTTTCTATGATTATGAGGATGATGATTATACAATAGTTTTAACTGACATATAATCAAAAGGGTTAGATAGGCTATACCTAGGGAAGACGGGTCATACCGCGTCTTAGTGGCTAGGTGGACGATCCGTCCCAACCGAAGATGGATTATACTTATTCTTTAATAAGGTATTTTCTTGTTTATTTATAACCTGCATGGAATGAATGTGTGTGATTAAATATGATAAACCATTGTTGTGCGGATAGAGGTGAAGTCAATAGCCTGCACTCTCTCTTATATTTAAATTCTCTTTTATTTTCATGCAATTTAGTTGCAAACACAAATCCCAAATCTTTTCTTAAGTTACTTTTAATCTTCACAAACTTGATAACAACACCCCTATAGTCCTTGAGGTTCGACACCCTCTTTATAGCCTTATCCAACAAGGATTTGTCCTATTGCAGATGGTTTATTATTATTGATATTATTTTGGCTTTAAGAAGACCACATCAATTTTTGGCGCCATTGCCGGGGACTACTTAACGGTTGCGTTGTTCTATCCAATGGGGGCGAAATTTGAGTATTGAACCACGCATGATTTAGATTAGTTTTTGAAACCTCATGACTATGTGTTAAGTTCACTCTACACTAGTTGAATTTTGTGATATCTCATAATCCCATGTTTAGTAGCTTGATTCTTAATTTCCTGGAATTGTGAAGATGAAGTTTGTTTTGCTAAGCTTGCTAATGAATGAGAACCATGATTTTTATGGTGCTGCATTCTTAGGAATAACATGGTAGTAACAATGCTTGTGGGTATCATTCCTATTAAGCCCTCGTGAGACTTCACTCGTCCTGTAGGGATGCCTAAGGGTTTAAAAGGTTTGTTGCATACGCTAAATCCAATTGTACATCCCACGAAAGAAGGATTTATCCTGTTGTGTTTCAGTTTTATTTAATGTTTTGTATTGCTAAAGGATTAGCAATATATAAGTTTGGGGGTGTGATAAGCACTGAATGTTGTACATTCAAGCCACTTAACTCGCATATGAGAATTCCTTAGCGTTGTTATTTGTTTGATTTTGTGTTGTTTTAGTGTTTTCTGGTTCTTAGGAAGAATACAAGAAAAATCATTGATTTTGGGCTTAAAACACACTTTGAGAAGACCTAGCACACGTCTCCGTATTTGACCATAAATTTTTATTTGAATATCAGATTAAAGTGAAACTAGTGGCATTGGAAATCCAACTCAAAATGCTACAAATCATTGTGAAATACAAATTTCTTAATTCGGACATTTTATATGCCGAAATTGACCTTCAAGATAAGAGCGTAAAACAGCCATGTGCGTAGAGCGCACCATAAGAGGGATCGAGCGCACCTCAGCCCATGTGCGTAGTTGGTATCAAGCGTACTCATGCTCAAAAGTCTGGAAAGAGCCCAAATCCACCCTTAAGAAGGGTTTCAGTTTCCCACTTGGACTAGGAGACTGACCTACGATCTTTCAGGGATTCCTTGGGCTTCTAGGACTTGTTTGCTCCCTATAAATTGACCTCAAACTTCAAGAGAAAGGTGTGCTTAGTTTTAGATACAAAAATCTTTTTGGAGGCTTGACAAATTGAAGAGGAGATAACCCATGACAAGAGGCCATCCCAGCACCAAGATGAGCAGCTAATTCTATAGTAAGGCATTGATGTTGCCATTTCCAAGTAACAATGGTTTAATTGTATTTTAGTTTGGGTTTTTCTATATGCATGATGGTTGTATAATTATGAGAATTGTTTTTAATGTTTATATTCAATCATTATGAAATTCTTCTCTTGTCTTAAAAAGTCTTTTATATTGATTGAACTCAATCCTTCATATTTTTTGTGATTATGTGAATGATTGTTGTACAATGGTTTTAACTAGCATATGATCAAGAGGGTTATATAGACTATGCCTAGGGAAGGCGGATTGTACTACACCCTAGTTTAATGTAATTTAGGTAGATAGTTCTTGCCTACCTAAGATGGGTTATACTATTCCCTTGAATATATGTAGCCTATTAAGGAATTAGATAATCCATACCTTCGGAAGACAGATCGTACCGCATCATAGTGGTTAGGTGGACGGTCCGTGCCAACCAAAGATGGGTTATATATATTTCTTAAATGACGATATTTTCTTAATTACTCGAGTGAGATGAGTTCTATATCATGCATAATAAGAATTTTCCTTATTAATTTGTGATTGACCATTGTTATGCGGTGAGTGGTGAAATCCCTATTCTTTCTCTCATCACTACTCTACCTTTACTTTTATGTCTTTACTTTTGTTCCTTTAATTTAGTAATAAACAAAATCAAATCAATCTCTTTTAAATTGAGTTATATTTCATCTTGAAAAGCTCGATAACAATACCCCGCAGTCCTTGAGGTTCGACACCCTCTATAGAGCCCTATCCGACAAGGATTCGTTCTATTGCAAGTGGTTCTTTTTATTATTGATTATTTTTTAACACAAAAATACCGCATCAGCGGGGTTATATCCAAGGCAGGCAACAATAATGGTGTGTTTCCTACTGATAAGCGCCGAATGTTGCACATTCAAGCCCCTCAATTTGCATATGTTAATTCCTTATCATTGTTATTTGTTTGATTTTGTTTTGTTTTTGTGTTTTCAAGTGTTTAATAAAGATACAAGAAAATCATTGATTTTGAGCTCAAAATGCATTTCAAGTACTGTAACGGCATTGTAGCAATTTACTGTAGCACGTTACTGTAACTACAGTGCGCTCGAGCGCACATGCGCAACAGAGACAAAAAAGAGTCTAAAATTGAAAAGGAAAGTTTTTCTAGGTCTCCCAATCCTACTAGGAGACTGAAATACGATTTTTCTGGGATTCCTAGGGCTTTTAGGGTTCTCCTAATCCCTATAAATAGGTCTCTACGCATTGAGAAAAAACACACCGCTTCCTAGAGCTAGAAATCAGAAAATTGTCTTTGAAGCTTAGAAGATCATGAGCGGTTAAACCCCTTCGTGGGGTGTTGATGTAACCCTATTCCAGCACAACAGTTTGATTGTATTTAATTTCTAGACTTTCAATTTATGCATGTTGATTGTATAACTATGAGGATTGCTACAATTGATTTCTGTTCTTCATATTAAATGCAATTGTTCTTAAATTCTAAAATCAATATTTGTGAAATTCTTCTCGTCTTAGAAAATATTTTACTTTTATTGATTTCAAATCATTCTTGTTTTCTGTGATTATGAGGATGATGGTTATACAATGGGTTTAATTGACATATGATCAATAGAATTTGATAGGTCATACCTAGGGAAGACGGATTGTACTACACCCTAGTTTAGTGTAATTTAGGTAGGCAGTCCGTGCCAACCGAAGATGGGTTATACTTACTCATTGCTTGCATGTATCCTGTTAAAGAATTTGATAATTTATTCTTAAGAAAGACGGGTCGTACCGCATCTGAGTGGTTAGGTGAACGATCCGTGCCAACCGAAGATAGATTATGCTTATTCTTTAATAAGGTAGTTTCTTGTTTATTTATAAGATGCATAGAATGAATTTCTGGGAATAATTATGATTAAACATTGTTGTACAGATAGAGGTAAAGTCAATACCCTACACTCTCTCTTATTTTAAATCTCTTTTATTTTCATGCACTTTAAGTTTTAAACAAATCAAATCAATTCTCTTCTTAATTAAGTTAATTTTAATCTTTCGAATTTTGATAATAAAATCCCTGCAGTCCTTGAGGTTCAACACCCACAATATAGCCCTATCCTACGGGATTCGTTCTATTGCGAGTGGTAATTTTATAATTGATATTTTTTGTCACAAAAATACCACATCAATTTTAAGGATTAATTTTAGCTTAATAATCTAATTTCCTATTTTCCATTGCTAACTTTAATTCTGTTTTTGTGCTTTATTTTTATTTTTATTTTTTTTAGAATTCTCAAACAGGTCCGTAGCTGCCCATCTTTGTGACTGCGATCGAGCGCAGCCTGCATGTGATCGAGCGCACGTACGCACTCCACCTTCTGCGCTCGATCCCTCCACGCCTACGCTCGCACCCATCTGCGGCAATACGCTCGAGCGTACCCTGCCGTACGATCGAGCGCACCAGCAGCAGCCTGCATCCAAAATCCCAGTGCATCTAAGGGCCGTTTGTGAGCTTTACTTTTCTATTTTAGCTTAGTTTTTCTTTTCTTCTTGTTTTGTTTATGCTCGGTCACCGTTCTTTGTCTTTTCTATTAATTTCTTGCGACCTTGAAATTGAACGCACTCTTAGACAAATTAGATCCCAAAGGACCCCTAATTTGCTAGAAGAGCGTTCCACTGAGACCATAGGAGACGGTAACCACGTAGCTTTGCAAGATCATTATTTTCCTACCACTTACACTACTCCCACATGTCTCCGACTGCCGGAAATTACGGCAACCCATTATGAATTTAAGCCCAGCACTATACGAAGTTTACCTTCTTTCCTAGGGCTTAGCACTGAAAATCCTTATGACTTCCTCAGTGATTTCGAAGCAATTTGTGATACCACTAAAACGATTGGATTCACTGAGGATGCCCTAAGGATGCTTCTTTTTCCTTTCGCCCTCAAGGAAAAAGCCAAACATTGGTTCCAGTCCTTAACACCCAACTCTATCACTTCTTGGGCTCAATTGCAGCAAGAATTTCTTAAGAAGTATTTTCCCATAGGAATGACCAATGACACTAGGAGAGCTATCACTACCTTCTCCCAATATGAGGGAGAAGATTTCCATGAGACTTGGGATAGGCTGCAGAGCTTGCTTAGATCATGTCCACACCATACTGTGCCAAAATGGCAGCTAGTGCAGTGTTTCTAGGATGGCCTGACTGAGTCCAATAGAAAAATGGTGGATGCATCATGTGGAGGAACATTCATGTTAAAAAGCGAAGATGAAGCACGGTCTATGTTTGAAAATTTGAGTAACAATTCTCTTCAGCAGGTTTCCACCAGACGAAGGGCACCAACACCTAAAGCACTCAAGACAGAAAGTTTGTATGAAGCAGGCCATTCCCCAAACATGGCCAACCAAGTAGTTGAGGTTATCACCAAGAAGCTAGACCAATGGATGACTGCTAGTTTTGCTCCTAATGCTTCTCACACGCACACACTACCTGAATAATGCTCATTCTGTTCTAATCCTATGCATCATGTAAATAACTGCCTTGTTACTGGAAATTATACTGATATTGCTAATGAGCAGGTTAATGCAGCTTTCTCCAGACAAGGTAATGCAGCTTTCTCCAGACAGGGTAATGATCCGTACTCCAATTCCTACAACCCCAGGTGGAGAAATCATCCAAATTTCTCATGGAAGAATCCGAATTCGGGCAACTCAGCCCCAGGGCCACACAATCAAGCTCAATCCAACAGGCAGCCCTACCAACTTCATTCCACTTACCAGCCTCCACAGCAGCAATACCAGGCCGCACCACCTCCCTCAGATTCTAATTTTGAGGATCGAATGCTAAAAATGATGAGTGAGCTGGCGGGCGAGATAAAGCAAACGGTCAAATCTCAAGCGGAAATAGTAAACTCACATTCCCAATCCATTGCCAAGCTAGAAGCTCAAGTGGGACAAGTTGCCAATGCCCTCAACAGGAGGGATGAAGGAAAGCTTCCAAGTCAGCCAGTGACCAACCCTAGGGGACTATACATGGTAGAAGA
>NC_081541.1:23291994-23333960 GCF_901000735.1 Corylus avellana | reverse complement strand
AGGGCCGTTTGTGAGCTTTACTTTTCTATTTTAGCTTAGTTTTTCTTTTCTTCTTGTTTTGTTTATGCTCGGTCACCGTTCTTTGTCTCTTCTATTAATTTCTTGCGACCTTGAAATTGAACGCACTCTTAGACAAATTAGATCCCAAAGGACCCCTAATTTGCTAGAAGAGCGTTCCACTGAGACCATAGGTGACGGTAACCACGTAGCTTTGCAAGATCATTATCTTCCTACCACTTACACTACTCCCATATGTCTCCGACTGCCGGAAATTACGGCAACCCATTATGAAATTAAGCCCAGCACTATACGAAGTTTACCTTCTTTCCTAGGGCTTAGCACTGAAAATCCTTATGACTTCCTCAGTGATTTCGAAGCAATTTGTGATACCACTAAAATGATTGGATTCACTGAGGATGCCCTAAGGATGCTTCTTTTTCCTTTCTCCCTCAAGGAAAAAGCCAAACATTGGTTCCAGTCCTTAACACCCAACTCTATCACTTCTTGGGCTCAATTGCAGCAAGAATTTCTTAAGAAGTATTTTCCCATAGGAATGACCAATGACACTAGGAGAGCTATCACTACCTTCTCCCAATATGAGGGAGAAGATTTCCATGAGACTTGGGATAGGCTGCAGAGCTTGCTTAGATCATGTCCACACCATACTGTGCCAAAATGGCAGCTAGTGCAGTGTTTCTAGGATGGCCTGACTGAGTCCAATAGAAAAATGGTGGATGCATCATGTGGAGGAACATTCATGTTAAAAAGCGAAGATGAAGCACGGTCTATGTTTGAAAATTTGAGTAACAATTCTCTTCAGCAGGTTTCCACCAGACGAAGGGCACCAACACCTAAAGCACTCAAGACAGAAAGTTTGTATGAAGCAGGCCATTCCCCAAACATGGCCAACCAAGTAGTTGAGGTTATCACCAAGAAGCTAGACCAATGGATGACTGCTAGTTTTGCTCCTAATGCTTCTCACACGCACACACTACCTGAATAATGCTCATTCTGTTCTAATCCTATGCATCATGTAAATAACTGCCTTGTTACTGGAAATTATACTGATATTGCTAATGAGCAGGTTAATGCAGCTTTCTCCAGACAAGGTAATGCAGCTTTCTCCAGACAGGGTAATGATCCGTACTCCAATTCCTACAACCCCAGGTGGAGAAATCATCCAAATTTCTCATGGAAGAATCCGAATTCGGGCAACTCAGCCCCAGGGCCACACAATCAAGCTCAATCCAACAGGCAGCCCTACCAACTTCATTCCACTTACCAGCCTCCACAGCAGCAATACCAGGCCGCACCACCTCCCTCAGATTCTAATTTTGAGGATCGAATGCTAAAAATGATGAGTGAGCTGGCGGGCGAGATAAAGCAAACGGTCAAATCTCAAGCGGAAATAGTAAACTCACATTCCCAATCCATTGCCAAGCTAGAAGCTCAAGTGGGACAAGTTGCCAATGCCCTCAACAGGAGGGATGAAGGAAAGCTTCCAAGTCAGCCAGTGACCAACCCTAGGGGACTATACATGGTAGAAGAAAGCACGCCTCATCTGGAGCAAATTCAAGCCGTCACCACATTGCGAAGCGGCAGACTGGTTGACAATCATGTGGAAGAAAAGAAGGATGAGCAAATTGAGGCCCCATAGAATCTACATCAGGACAAGGGTAAACAAGTAAGCATCGAGGCATCTTCATCATCTGCCCCCACTCCTGAGGTACCATATGAGCCTAAGGTCCCATTCCCAGAGCTGCTTAAGGCACCCTCCCTCTTCGGGAAACAAGGAGAGAAGATACAAGACATGATGGAAACCTTCAAGTAGGTTCAAATCAACATCCCACTCCTTGATGCCATCAAGCAAATTCTAGCCTATGCAAAATTTATGAAGGACTTGTGCACTCAAAAGAGGAAGAATCAGAAGCACATTCCTAAGAAGGTCATTCTCACCGAGCAAGTAAGCTCTCTGATTCAGCATAACAATCCTCCAAAGTTCAAAGACCCTGGAGCACCTACAATTTCGTGCGTCATCGAAAACACTAAGATTGAGAGAGCTCTCCTCGACTTAGGAGCTGGTGTTAATCTGCTTCCATACTGGGTATATCAGAAACTAGGCTTCGGGGAATTGAAACCAACAAGTACTGTCTTGCAATTGGCTGACTGCTCGATCAAGAAACCCCGTGGGATTGTGGAAGATGTCCTTATCAAGGTGGACAAGTTCTACTATCCAGTTGACTTTATAGTTCTGGACACAGAACCGGTCTTAAATCCAGAGACGCAGATTCCAGTCATCCTTGGGCGTCCTTTCCTCGCCACAGCCAATGCATGCATCAATTGCCGAACTGGAGTAATGAAGAACTCTTTTGGGAATATGAAGATCAAATTGAACATCTTCAATGCCTTCCAGAATGCGCCCGATCAGAATGTATGTTTCTTCTTGGATGACATTGGAGACACTGTTGAAGACCCACCTCCTGATCCTTTATCTGAAGTTCCATCATGGAGCAACCCACCGGAGCCTATGCCTCTCACTTCAAGTACTTCAACACCTGATGACAACCCCACAGGGGACATATTTCATTCGAAGGTTGTTGAAGTGGATTTCATTGGGGTGGAAATTTTTTTGGTAAGTTCCCTGGCTACCCCAGTTTTTGAGAACTCCCATAGAGACAAGAGGTTGATCATGAAACCAGTTCGAGACAAACACCCTGAACATCATCACGGGGAGTATCAAGACCTATTAGCTGGGAGAAGCAGTTTCAGGATGTAAGAGGAATCCTCTTCCTTGTGGAGTGCTAGATGATCATAAAGAAGAAGAGATGGAAGAGCTTGCTTGGACTTCTGAAGGATCGAGGTAAGATCCTTCGGGACTCAGACTTACATTGAGAAATACCTCATAGGATCAAGCGCAGCCCTGTGCGCTTGACTCCTCACTCCACCAGGGTACATGATCTCCATCCAGGTTTATTTTATCCATTGTTGCTTCATTATTTGATTATATTTTTACAACAATGTATGCACTTGATTGGTGTTTGGTTGGAGTATCACCTTTTTAGGACGTGTTTTTGCATTCAAGTTTGGGGGTATAATATGCCCCCATCTGCTCATTCAGGTATTCCTATACTCTTGATCTTATTCTTTAGTTCTATACATACATTGGGGATAATGTATCATTCAAGTTTGGGGGTATGGAAAAACAAAACACGGTCCATTTTTGTTGCTATGTCATTCTTAAGCATATGGTTGAGCATTGATTCTAGTTTAAATTTCATTGATAGGCTTAAAGTTATGAACAAATGATCATATGACTTAGGGATTTTAAGTCTTGTTACTTACTTTTAGCAACATGAGATGCTTCTTGTTTCAATTTAAATCTATCTTGAGCACACCAGCACATGTCTGTGAGGTATGAATTTTGAGACCAATTATGTTTGTTTTCAATATCTTGAATTATGTTGGGTGACATATTGGATTAATAACTTTGGCATGCTATATATGTATTAAAAAAATTAAAAAAATTAAAAAAAATAAAATATCAAGTTTGAAGTTTTCGCTGAGTAACCGGACATCTTGCATCTTTAAACAGTGAGTGTTCGTGTCAAAAAGTGAAATTTTTGGGTTGGTTAATAAAATTGCTAGCTTAGCTTCGCAGCATTTTTGACTCAAGTTAGTAAATCCTTAGGGGTGACTTTACACCCAGTGCCCTAAAGCCATTTGGTTTGGGAGACATTGGCCTAACACTCGATACATGGGTCAACTAGAAAGCTTAAGGGAGTTAAGCATTGCAAAGCCTACAACAAAAAAAAATGTATGCCTTGGTTGTTTCATTTGATATGAAGTCCAATAAATTCTAAGAAGGTGATTCATTCATATTGGAATTATTTTGAAGCCTCATGACTACGTGTTAGTTCACGTTGCACTAATTGAAATTTGTGTATCTCAATTTGCCATTTGTAAGTGATTTGACTTGTAAATTCTTTGGAATTTTGAAGATGGAGTTTATAATTTTAAGCTTACTAATGAATGAGAACCATTATTTTTGTGATGCTTTATCCTTTTGAATGATATAATGATGATAATATTTGTGGGTATCATTCCTAGAAAACCCTCACGAGACTTCACTTGTCCTCTAGGGAATGCCTAAGGGTTTAAAAGCCATGTTGCATACGCTAAATGCAATCGTACATCCCACGAAAGATGGATTTATCTTTTTATTTTTTCTGTTTATTTTCTGTTTTGTATTGCTAAGGGACTAGCAATATATAAGTTTGGGGGTGTGATAAGTGCCAAATGTTGCACATTCAAGCCCCTTAATTTGCATATGTTAATTCCTTAGCGTTGTTATTTGTTTGATTTTGTTTTGTTTTTGTGTTTTCGGGTGTTTAATAAAGATACAAGAAAATCATTGATTTTGAGCTCAAAATGCATTTCAAGTACTGTAGCAGCACTGTAGCAAAATACTGTAGCGGTATTGTAACAATTTACTGTAGAAAGTTACTGTAGCACGTTAATGTAGCTACAGTGCGCTCGAGCGCACACGAGCGACAGAGACAAAAAGGAGTTCGAAATTCAGAATGAAAGTTTTTCTAGGTCTCCCAATCCGACTGAGAGACTAAAATACGATTTTTCTGGGATTCATAGGGCTTTTAGGGTTCTCCTAATCCTTATAAATAGTCTCTAAGCCTTGAGAAAAAACACACCGCTTCCTAGAGCTAGGAATCAGAAAATTGTCTTTGAAACTTAGAAGATCATGAGCGGCTAAACCCCTTCGTGGGGTGTTGATGTAACCCTATCCAAGCACAATGGTTTGATTGTATTTAATTTCTAGACTTTCAATTTATGCATGTTGATTGTATAACTATGAGGATTGCTACAATTGATTTCAGTTCTTCATATTAAATGCAATTGCTCTTAAATTTGAAAATCAATATTTGTGAAATTCTTCTCTTGTCTTAGAAAGTATTTTACTTTTATTGATCTCAAATCATTCTTGTTTTCTGTGACTATGAGGATGATGGTTATACAATGGGTTTAATTGACATATGATCAATAGAATTTGATAGGTCATGCCTAGGGAAGACGGATTGTACTACACCCTAGTTTAGTGTAATTTAGGTAGACAGTCCATGCCAACCGAAGATGGGTTATACTTACTCATTGATTGTATGTATCCTGTTTAAGAATTTGATAATTTATACCTATGAAAGACAGGTCGTACCACATCTGAGTGGTTAGGTGGACGATCCGTGCCAACCGAAGATAGATTATGCTTATTCTTTAATAAGGTAGTTTTTTGTTTATTTATAACATGCATAAAATGAATTTCTTGGATTAATTATGATTAAACATTGTTGTGCGGATAGAGGTGAAGTCAATACCCTACACTCTCTCTTATTTTAAATCTCTTTTATTTTCATTCACTTTAAGTTTTAAACAAAATCAAATCAATTCTCTTTTTAATTAGGTTAAATTTAATCTTTCGAATTTTGATAATAAAACCCCTGTAGTCCTTGAGGTTCGACACCCTCAATATAGCCCTATCCTACGAGATTCGTTCTATTGCGAGTGGTAATTTTATAATTGATATTTTTTGTCACAAAAATACCACATCACCTACTGGTTGACCAACCATCAGCATACAGCATGATCATTGGGAGAACTGCACTGAACGAGCTTAAAGCCATAACCTCAACTCCACATCTCAAGATGAAATTCCCAATAGAAAATGGAGTTGGAGAAGTAAGAGGGGAACAAAAGGTTGCACGACATTGCTACATTGTATCCATGAAGGAATGCCCTGGAACGAGCCACGAAGGATGAAGATGGCAATTACAGGGCGGCAAAACGGTAAAGGATTTAGAAGAATTTTTGCTTGGTGAGTCTGACAGAAGCATCTGGGTCGGATCTCAATTAGATCCGATAGTAAAAGAAGATCTGGTATCCTTCCTCCAAAGAAACAATGATGTGTTCGCATGGAGCCATGAAGATATGCCAGGGATATTACCATCTGTAATGGTGCATAAGTTGAAAGCCGATCCAACTTACAAATCGGTACAACAGAAGTGAAGAGGGTATTCAGCTGAAAAGAGTAAAGCAGCAGCCGAGGAAGTGAAAAAGTTGTGTGAAGCAAGATTCATAAAAAAGGTTCAATACACCACTTGGTTGGCCAACGTGGTATTAGTGAAAAAGTCCAACGGCAAGTGGAGAATGTGTGTTGACTTCACTGACTTGAACAAGGCGTGCCCCAAGGATAGCTATCCACTACCACGGATAGATTTACTAGTGGACTCCACTTCTGGAGATAAGCTATTGAGCTTCATGGATGCATTCTCGGGATACAACCAAATATCAATGCACGAATTAGACTAGATAAAGATTTATAATATTATAAGGTAATGCCTTTTGGACTGAAGAACGCAAGGGCCACGTATCAGAGGTTGGTCAACAAAATATTTCGGGATTAGATCGGACGAAACATAGAAGTATATGTAGATGATATGTTGGTAAAGAGCGTGCAAGCAGCCAACCACATTGCTAACCTATCTGAGGCTTTTGACACACTTAGGCGCTAAGGTATGAAACTCAACCCCTCTAAATGCACATTTGGTGTATCATTAGGAAAGTTCTTGGGATTCATTGTCTCAAGAAGAGGAAGCAAGGCAAACTCGGAGAAGATGAAGGCAACGCTAGAGATGCAAGTACCTCAAAGCACAAAGCAACTACAACAGTTAACAGGGAGAATAGCCGCATTAAACCGGTTTATTTCCAGGTCAACGGACATGTGTCTTCCGTTCTTCAAAATCTTGAAGAAAGCCTTTACCTGGGGCCAAATTGTGATGAGGCATACCAACAACTAAAGGAATATCTCGAAAATCCGCCTTTATTCAGTCGACCAATAGAAGGCGAAGCATTATATTTATACCTGGCTGTCTCTCCTTCCGAGGTAAGCTCTGCGCTAATCCGAGAAGACCAGGGGGTGCAGAGACTGGTCTACTTCACCAGCAAAGCCTTACATGGAGCAGAGGAATGATATCCTCGGATTGAGAAGTTAGCCTTTGCGCTAAGAACTTTAGCTTGAAGGTTGAGGCCATACTTCCAAGCGCACACTATCAAAGTATTAACTGAACACCCTCTAAGGAAGATTTTGTAGAAACCTGACCTCTCAGGAAGGATGATCAATTAGGCTATCGAACTTGGGAAATTCGACATATAATTTCAACCGAGAACATCTCTGAAAGGACAAGTGATAGCTGACTTCTTAGCTGAGTTTTGCAATTTCCCAGAAGAAGAGGGGTTGCCTCAAGAAGAAACATGGGTAGCACGTGCAGACTGGTCTTCAACCTAAAAATACAGTGGAGTAGGTGTCATACTCATAGGGCCCGGCGGAGAAACATGTGAAGCAGCAATACAACTCAAATTCACCACCAAAAACAACGAAGCTGAGTACGAAGCCATCATCGCTGGAATAGATATGGCTTGAGAAATGGGACTGAAGAATTTAGAGGTGAGGAGCGATTCTCAAGTGGTGGTCAGACACATTAAAGGAGAATATGGAGCCCGAGGAGATAAAATGAAGCAGTACCTAACAAAAGTGAAAGAGACTATGGAGTTCTTCGACAAAATAGTATTCACAAAGGTGCCTCGGGAAGAAAACACAAAGGCAAATGAGTTAGCTCGCATTGGTTCTTCCACCGACGAGGAAATTGCAGCAGCAGGATGCCCGGCCCAAGAGCTAGCCAAGTCTTCAATTACCCGGACAGTCTAGGTAGCAAATATCGAAGAAGACCGGGGAGACTCGAAATGGAGTAGTGACATAGTTCAATTCCTTAGAGAAGGAAAGTCACCCCCCTGATAACAAATTGGCTCAGAAGATACGTATCCAAGTAGCTCGATACACATTGGTTGGAGGTACTTTATATGGAAGGGGATACGTATTAAAGGAGATTCAAGAGGGGATTTGCGGTAGTCACTCGGGAGGAAGGATGTTAGCTCACAAGGCAGTCCGAGCAAAGTATTTTTGGCCCGTGATGAGCAAGGATTCAAGTGAAATGGCAAAGCATTGCAATAAGTGCCAACAGTTCGACAAAATAATGACCAGCCCTCCAGAGGAACTAAGCTCGATGTCGGCACCATGGCCTTTTGTGTAATGGGGTGTAAACATTGTAGGACCTCTTCCTGCAAGGAAAGGAGGTTACAAATTTGTGATAGTTACTGTCGATTACTTCACAAAGTGGGCAGAAGTTGAAGCTCTGGCAACCATAACTACTAAAAATATAAGGAATTTCCTTTGGAAGTCAGTGATGTGTAGATACAGGATTCCTCACACGTTCGTAACTGATAATGGTAAACAGTTTGATTGTGAACCATTTCGGAGCTGGTGCACCAAGCTGCACATCAAAAACTATTTCTCATCCCCCGGGCACCCTCAAGAAAACGGTCAAGTGGAAGCTACAAACAAGACTTTGATGAAGATAATGAAAAAGAAGCTTGAGGACAAGAAAGGAGTTTGGGTGGACTTTCTCCTAGAAGTACTGTGGTCCTACCGAACAACCACTCGGACGCCAACAAGGGAGACCCCCTTTTCTCTAGCCTTCGGAATCGAGGCGGTCATTCCAGTCGAAATTAGAAATTCTCAAAACCCCAATGAAAGCCTCAAGCCCAGATCAAGTCCCAAAGCCAAGGAACAAAGGACAGCTCTTTGAAATAACGAACGGCCTTAGCCCTCCAATAATGGTACCCTCTTCGGAATAGATTGCATCTATCCCGGGAACCCTTCAAATCTGCCTTGACCTTTTCACGAGCATCCTTGGATTGAGACAATTGAGCCTCCAAAGTCTCAAAAAGCTTCCGATAACCTTCCTCGGAGGTCCGAGTCTAATGAAGCTCCTCCCACCACTTTGAAGTGTTCCGCGGTTGCTTGATGAACATTGGCATCCACCTCTTTGGCATCATCCACCTCTTTGGCATGCTCCTCAAGTTCTCGATTGTTGTACTAAATACTACCTAAGTTAATAGATAATATTTAATACGTTTTACTCGCAAGTGCACAAGATTAAACGATAGTATAGTGCAACAAGTACAAGATCGATCCCACGAGGATTATTGATTTTATTTAGAATTAATTAAAAATATCAAGTTGTCACTAAATTGATATTATGAAAAAGAAATAAAAAGATATAAAGATAAAGTAAAGTTAGGGCTTTGATATCCACCACTAATCATACTTAGATAATATAACGATATGCCAATGATTCAATCATATTATGAATACTTAATGTTTGCCAACTTAAAGATATGGGTGTTTACTCCTTAAGCTATTGATTTCCCTAAGCAACGAATTAGGCATGGGTGTATACTCTTAACTCTTTTCTTTCTTAAAGTATTTAGTATGGGTGTATACTAAATTGTTCTTTAAGAAAGCATAAATCTATGGAAATCGACAAACACACGGAACCTAGGGCATGGGTGTATACTCCCAATTTTTCATGTTGATTAACCTAAGAACCCGGTGTGAAATTCTTTTGTTACTCTTATTAAACCCAGGACTCGGTCATCCAAATTGATTTAATTAACTAATCCATACCACATGCATATAATGGCCAATCACATACATATGAGGAATTCAAGAAAATAGGAATTAATCGAGTTAAGCAACACAATATGATTATCACGAAGGCGCCAATATTGAAATACTAAATAAACATAATTAGGGCTTCAATCTAGCCCTCCTTAATAGTTAGTTACGCATAATTAAAATAAAACTAAAAAGAAAAGGGAAAGAAATAACCGAAAACTGCTCCTAAAAGTAGCCTCCAATTCCTCTCCCCAAAGTTGTCTCCTTGAAATTATGTATTGAATTGTGAGGCTTAGAGATCTATTTATAGGCTTTAGGAGATTCCTAGAAGCCCTAGTAATCCTAGGAAATTCGGAGATTTAAGTCCTAGTCCAATTAGGATAAAGAAAACCTAAGTCCAAATCGGAATAGGATTCATCCAGAATTACGTTCCTATCTTGCGGGGTGATTTTGGCATAGCGGCAATCCGAATTAGGAAAATGCTATTTCACAATGATTTGTAGCATTTTGAGTTAACTTTCCAATGCCGCTTGAATCACTCAATCGGATATTTAAGCTAAAAGTTATGGTCAAAATACTGAGACGTGTGTAGAATCCAAATTTGAATCCAATCCAATTTGACTCCAATTTGAGAAATTCTGATTTAATCATTTCCTTTATTTGATTAAACTTAACCACACCATATAGGTCCTCTATTATGATTAGTTAAGCTTAACCATATCTTCTAAGTCTTCCCAATTTGCCCTTTAAGCTTGAAACTTTTCCGGAAATGCTTTTCTTTTCTTCCATTACCTACTAAAACACAGAAAACACAAAAAGAAAATAAAATAGCACAAACTAACAAAACTAAGAAATTAACAAATATAAGTTAAGGGCTAAAATATGAATATTTTGGCACTTATCATCGATTCTTCCGATTTGTAGCTTCTAGGAGTTTTTGCAGTTGTGCGTTGGCAATTTCCAACTTCGAATGCTTCTATTTACTCTCAAGAAGCTCCTGATCTTTCGCCGCCAATAGAAGGCGTAGGTTCTCCACTTTGGAGTCAGAAATTGAACCTTCAACCCCCTGTGAACCCAAAGCTTCTTGCCGGTTGCTCAATTTCCGAACCAAACTTCGAAGCTCAACTCGTTCATCGGCATACTCCCGCATACCTTCTTGGAATTCATTGTACCAACTAGCAATTAGAACCGAGGACTGTACAAAAGAAATTATGTGAGAAATATAAAAAGATCCTAAAGTAGCAAACATACACGACATACTGAGTAATGGCAGTGGACAAGCTTGTCCGCAAACATTTCGGTAGTAAGCCTGCCCTCTCCTTGGGTATGGTCTACAGGCAGCATCTTGGTAACTGCGGTCAGAGGATGTCCTTCCAAACCTTTGGCTAATGATCTAATCAAAGGAAAGTTTCTCCCAGAATGACCCCTGAGCAGTTGCCCCCTATACACGGGCTCCTCGTTTGTGGGCTCAGTAGGAGGAGTTGAAGGATCTGTCTTAGAGGTAGGAAGATCATGAGGGAATTTGGAAGTCTCACTGCAAATGGCAATTGGTTCCCCTTGCCCCCGAGGCTTGATACATAGAGGAGTAACCTGCAAAGGGGTCTGCATCCCTTGAGGGAAATGGATCGGGAACAGTAGCCGAAATATGAGGCTCTTTGAAAGTCACAGTAGCAGAATTGGACTTGATGGACGACACCAAGCTCAAAAGTTCCAAGGATTTGTCAACTCGCGCTTTCTTTAAAGGCTCCTCCAGCGGAACCTTACCCTTGTCCGCCTTCCTCTTTGAAGCAGGGGAGTTGGCCTTGGCAACCGAGGCAGGTGAAGCGGTGCCCGGGACTTGGGAACAAGTAGAGGATTTAGAAGCGGAACCAAAACCCCTCGGAACAGAAGCTTTATCTACAACCGATTTTTCCAAAGGGTTGACAGTTTTGTGCGCTCGGATTTTCTTGCTTTGAACCCGAGCAGGTGATTTTCGAACCACCTTGTCAAAAAAAGGAACCACCTTCTTAGGATTCCCCCGGCGATCCCAGAAAACCTTATCAACCGGGATTTGATAACCTAAATGTTCCCGAAGAGCAGAATCAGTAACAATGATGCTGAAAGTCATTTGAGCTTCATTCTCCAAAAGCTAAGAGAAAGCCATGATGTGATCAACAAGACTATGCTACTTCGGGCTCAACTTAGGACACTCTTCCCTACCAAAAGAAAGGGATTCAAAAAAAAAAAAAGAGATATATGAAACAAAAAGTTGAAGGAAGAGAAGAGTCGAAAACACTCACAATTCTTCTTAGAAGCCCCCCATTCTCGGGGAACAGGGTGCTCCAATGGCAAAGCTTCTGACAGGGACGCTTTCCAGTCACCGGAAATGTAAAAGAATTGTTTCGACCAATGCTTATTATTAAAATAAGTACCTATTTCAATAAATCGGTTCTTCCCACAAACCATAAAAGTCATCTCTTTAGTGTTTGGGTATATATGAGGACCATTTATACCCAAACACTAAAGCAGTGTTTGGGCAGTTACGCGCCAGACAAGGTATGCATATTAAAAAGATACAATTACGAATTACTTGTAAAAGCCAAGGGAGCAGAAATAATAACTCCTCCATCCGTTACGCTCAGATCCCCGATCCTTCGCCCAGTCATCATCACTACATCTACAATCCCATCTATAAAAGACACGAACATTAGAAGAGAGGTACATGATTCATTCTTACTATACATTACACAGAACTCAGATAAAAGTAACTTTAGCATCGGAGGAGGATTCACCAGAAACACCCCGGTGTATTCTCTTAACTCTGTTTTTGTCTCGCAGGTCCAAAGAGGAGCAACATCCAAGATTACAGTTCTACCCCTTGAGTTCACCAAACCGACAACCATGTTAACAATGAGCTTTGATGCCAAAAATAAGAAAATGGGTAGAAAATTTCATAAAAGATTCCTAACATGACATTATTTGTCTTGACTTCGAGAAATTCAAAGGTCAAAAATGGATTCTAGTTGATGCCGCCCCTATCTCTGACACCTGAGGAGGAGGGCCAGGCCAATTCAACCTATCAAATTTATACCCCTTTATTTTAAGTTATCAATAAAGATGTAATAATTGTCCTTTGGGTGGGTGAGTGGATACACTTAATAAAATCAAGCGGAGTGGAATTAATACATTTAGCATCCCGATGCTAGAAAGTGGGAGAAAAGACTAGCAAACCTGATAATTATGCGGGCTGATATGCCTAATGAAATAAAGAAAGCGATAAGTGAACGATTGTGTTTTGGTATATGCATGAGTATTATGATATGAATTTGTTGTCATTTAAACTGATCTTTTACATTACTACCTGATATCAATGTTTTATTCACTTCATATTATGAGATACGAAGTTACATATATATGGAGAAAAGAAAATGCAAAGAAAAATAGTGTGATTTTACAAGGGAAAAATAAAAAATCAGTCCTTGGTTTTCTTAATTTACAATTAGCTCATCGTGGTATCAAAATGAACTCAGTGCTCTCTGAGGTATGCCAAAAAATTAATTTACTCCCTACAAGCATGATTCTATCTAAATTTTTTTTTTCTTCAATTTTTTATCTTTTTCTTAGTTCCAAAGCTAAGAAGAAATATCTCTGTAAACCCACAACTTGTCTTGTGGACTCGGTAATTCACCCACATAAATAGCCCAAACAGGGAAATCTGAGAAAAATAGAAAAATAAATATTAGCAAAATAATGGACTACGACCAACTTATATAGAGCAAAATCTAGGAGAAGTAGGACTCACTTGATTATGTTAACGGGGGCAACTCAGCTCCTCCTTGAGTTTCTTCACGGCCTCCAAGACTCCATTCTGAAAACAGAAGCAGAAGCCTTGCAAATGTAAGTTTAAATGGACTTAATTAATTTATGAAAAAAATTATTTATTAATTTTCAAATAATCTTATCCTCTCTCTCTTTTCTCTCCTACCACACATACTGACACATCACTTATTGAAATAATCATCTATTGACATTACTGATTAAGACAATAAATTCTAAGTGCATAAGATCAAAAATACTATTTCATTACAAGTCATATTACCAAATACATGTTATTCTCCAGGATAAAATTAATATTTTTTTTGCAGTCCTTTTATACCACTTGTGTAAGTTAAAGAGTCGACACAGTAGTAAAAGAATGTAGTATATTATAGGGAAAAATAATTTAGAACCTCCTCACAGTTTTTCTCAATTTTGTCTTTTAAACCCCTAGTTTTCAATTTGACAAATTTAAGACCAAAGTTTAAGATTTTAAGTCTAAAACTGTCTTCTTATTTTGTTCCTTAAATAAATAACAAATATGATATGAAAATATAACTATGTCATTCCTATTAAAAACTTAGAAATATCACCAACAAATAAACTCCCATAATCAAAGATTAGGCATTACCTCCAGAGACATTCTGTCGGCAATTTCTACCGCACATGTTTTGACTTTAGGAGATAACGCATTATTTATCGCCCTTGATAGCACGGTTGCAGCTTCATGGATGCTCACGTTATCGCTTGTATCAGGAAGCAAGTGAGTTCTTTTCAGTGGCTCTGGTGCAACTCCAAGCCAAAACATCCTCTCAGCCCAATAGAACTGATCAAGCATAAACGGACATACCACCTGTCATCCGACATTACATAAGAGAGATAAGACACGGAAAGAGAGAGCTCCAAGTACCAGAATAAATCACAATAAACTAATATTTTCATAAAGGACCTATCAAATAGCACTTTGCATAGTCCAGTTAAGCATAATAGGACATGAATCATCAAGAGCTTGAAGATATGTTCATTAGGTTAGCAGAGATTACTAATATAATATATAAGCTATGAAATACATCATACGTGTGAAATCCAGGCACATATGCACACATTGAATGATTAGCAAATCTTGCATCACTATCCTTGGCCCATTATTAGCCAAGGATATCAATGAAGTACATAATGACAGGTTATATACCTTTTGAAGTAATAAATCTAGCATTTGTTCCTAAGAAAAGAAAAATAATTGTTTGTGTTACACGTGTAAACGATGTGGAGAATCCATTGACCATCTATTCCTGCATTATGAGGTTGCAACTAAGATATAAAATGTGTTTCGTCAACTCTTTGGTGTTAGTTGGGTTATGCTGCAAAAGGTGAGTGATTGCTTGTGGAGTTGGAGGGGACAATTGGGTAATCGGCTTGCTTTGCACATATGGAGGCTGATTCCATTCTGTGTGATGTGGTGTCTATGGCAAAAACGGAATGCACGCAGCTTTGAGAATCATGAGAGCAGCATGATTGAGTTGAAGAAATTGGCATTAAATACTCTATTCTCTTGGAGAGTGACTTGGTCTCACTCGCATGTGTCTACATTTTTTTATTTCTTAGAGCTTTGTAATTCATTTTCTAGTCAGCAAGGGATACTTTGTATATATCCTGTGTACTTGGGTTGTGCCCCTCTACGCGTTTGATATTACTTATCCCAAAAAAAAAAAAATTTGTCCATATTTAGGGTTCCAGAGGGCCATGGAAGCACAAAGCGTTTTCAAGTGGAAATGAAAAAGACATACACAACAGATACCCACACCCATACAACCAAATCTTAGGGATACAAGATCTTACTAAATCAGCAGCAAGAACATATGGATATAGCACTGGTTTAGTGATCAGGGTCAAGAAATTTGAAATATCATTAAATGGTTAGGTATTTTTTGCTGTATTTGGGACTGCAATACACTCATTTGAGGGCTGGAATACAACAAACAGCAGATAGGAAGAAAACAACGAAAGAAAGAAGATAGATGAACTTAGCATCACATAGGGTTCTTGCACATTACATCCAAGAGAAAGATGCATCAAATATAAAGCAATGCTGGCTTTTCACAAAATATCAACACTTAACTTTGCAAAGGACGCAACTCACCCAACCTTGTGAATCAAGACTACCAGAAAATGAAACCCACACGTCCAAGATGAACCAATGGCAGGGAAAGTGAAAAGGACCAAAATATGCCTGGCTTAAATACCAACTAAAATAAAATCTGCCAGACTACTATGTTTGGCTTTGAATCAGCCTTCCCTTCTCTTTTGTTGCATTTTCCCCACTATATAGCTTATTATTTGAGACCGTCAGCCTCACACCACAGGATACATTATGTCAGTGAATCTTCAATTTATATTGGGAAGTGCTCTTCCGCTCACTAACATATTAGAGACAAATTGGCTAACAATTAATAAATTTATTGTATTCTATGGAACTGAAAGATATAAATTTCTACTCCCCGAGTATGTGCTTTCTCTCTGTGTGAGAGCTTACCCCCCCACCCCGACAGACTGCAGGTTCTCTTGGGTTTCACACCCAGTATTCTAAAATCCTACATTTCTACTACAATTGCCACTGGAGGACCCTGTACCAGGCGACCCCCTTTAAGAAACCTTCACTGTCCAACACCCACAATGGAGGCCGACAAAGCTAGCAGACCAAGGTTGGAGAACAAAAGCCTCTAAACCAAATGTTAGATTCCCTAGTTAGCACACCAAATGACCAGGAAATCAAGGGACTCCTGGAGAGGAGATAACCACCACAATGACCAGCGCAGCCGCCTAGACCAGCAGCTCAATAGGAAGAATCTTAGGGACTAGGATTCAAGCGCATTGGCCAGGATTACAGCCTCCCCCACGGGAGATAAAAGCCCCTGCCAGCTCATGTGACAATCGTGATACCCTATTGAGAACGGCTCCTGAGACCATGTCAACCAGCATACAACACACACACCTAACTCATGGTCCCACTCCAAGCCCGAAGACCCAAAAATTATCCATGTCAGACCCTGAAATCCAATAAGAAGTGGAAATTTAGGACCTATACAAGGAGACACGTGGGTTTCCTTTGAGGTACATAGAGAAGTCTATCTTAACTTTACCTGAATTCCATTCTGTCATCCTACTAACTTTTGCAGTGGGTTCCAACTGATCCTTTGTGTTCCAGTGAGATCCTACCAGCCTTGGTGTTTTCCGGCGAGATCTGACCACCCATTGCAGTTTCCGGTGAGTTTTCGACCAGTGTTGAAGCTTTTAGCGAATTTTATTGTTATTTTTACTTTTATAAATCTTTGTATCATGTGCTCCAAGCTATTCCAGCTTGAGGGGAGTTTTTCTAGGAGTTTTTTGTTTGCTTGTTTCTTCCAATCTGGATTTATATGAAATATACGCTCAAACTTCAGGGAGAGTGTTAGAAGAGTTATTAGGGTTTGCGAGAGTCATTAGGGTTTGAGGAATATTTTGATCATTGTGATATTTTCCTAAACCTATATAATAAGATGTGTGGTAGGCCACATAACAAGTTGAATAGCCTCCACCTTTTGTGTATAAACTGTTCATGCAAACTACAATCTCTTAGCATTGGAGACCTTGCCATCTCCTTAGCTTGTTCATGCTCACTTCTCAGAGTTAGATTCTCTACACGAGCGGCTTCCAATTGCCGCCGCACATCTGCTAGAACATCTTCCAACTCATGGCGAGATAGTTCACTTACGACAACGTTCAACACCCCAGTAGCAGCACCAGCGACCTTTAAGGAAGAACAAAAAGCATCCTGTCTTGATAGGGTCACAGAAAACGCTGTATCTTCACACCCCATGCCCCCACAAAATCCAATTCGAGGCACCTCTCTCTAAGCGGACACGCACCTTGAGGACGATGATTCATTGGAGCATCCCCCCGCCATATGAGATTGTAATCGAATTCAAAAACGAGAAGACCATAATGTCTTCTTTGAAACAGTGCTTGGACCATCCCTAGCCCTTAATCAGTTGCTCCGCCAAATGGCCAAGCCAAGTTCAATCCCTCTTGCATAAATCAAAGTGCACTGACTCCCCTTGACCTTACTGTTTGAAGAAACCTCGCGAACCCTTTTCGCCCCAATCTTCGGCGCTACAGTTTTCACAACTTCAAGTAAGGCACTCGCAAGCTCATGTCTTTTCAGGCTGGCTCCACTTAACACCTTACGGCCAGGCATGAGCAAATCTACACCAGTACCTAGGAAAAGGACTTGTTAACAGACACTGAGGCATAATGCCTCCTCCTCGCCTTTTCCTCATCTGAAGACCTATCAAGTCCACGATACGACAGTGAACTCTCCAAGTGCCATGGCTGGAGAAGCCAGTCTAGATCAATCCAGCAATTCCTCCTGGCGGCTTCCCCTTTATTCCATCTTAAAGCATGCTCCACCCTATCCCGAGCAACAGCATCGAGTCGGGTATACTCCTTCGAATCTTTGGGTGGTTTTCCCCACAAACAACATATGGAGGATGGAGGCACTCCATCAACTTGCTCCCTATCAAAACATTTTCAATCCCAGCCAAACACAGAAAAATTTGGTCATCCAATCCTTCCAACTCATGTGATCCTTGGTTACCTCGAGAAGCCTCTATTCACTGTCATGAGAATGAAAGCTACAGACACCCCCCAAAAATTTGTGAGGATGGTAAATTGACAATATTCTTCCCTTGTTAGTTGCGGGCGAACATCGCCTTTAAAAAGCTCCGACTAGACCACAACAACAGAGTATAAGATCATATATCCAGTGGGAGCCAACTGGACCGGAGCAAGATTAAGCCTATATAGCACCTCCCACACGATTAGAGGAAAGAGGAGTAGGAGACCAGCTTTAAATTGGTCCTCAGTAAGCATAATCTCGTGTGAAGATGGCACTGTTGTAATCATCTCGCCTTTTACAGCAACCCTTAATACCACAACATTTGTAACTCCATATTCACGGTGGAGGGTGGCAAGTGTTCAGAAAGCACCCACGATCTTTCGATCACCCCCACCATTCGTACGTGGGCAAAATCCCCACCAAGCAATGCCGTGACAAGCTGTATCAACAAAATACCCCAACACATGATGAGCAAACCAAGACACCAAAGAAAAAAAGCAAACAAGGAATTCAAACCCACACAGCAAAAGCAAAAAGACATGCATGGAATGCCCAGTAATTATGTGTGCTCGCGACAAAGATTGACAAGATGCATAATTAATGTGCGTAAGTGCACCACCAGAATCAGACCACAACCCCATGACAAATCAGTTCTCGAATTATGCGTGTTGTAGTTTTCATGAACAGTTTAGACAAAAAAGGTGGAGGTTATTGAACTTGTTCATAGCCTACAACCCATATCTTATTATATAGGTTTAGGGAAATATGACAATGACCAAAATATCCCCAAACCCTAATGACTCACAAACCCTAATAACTCTTCTAACACTCCTCCTCAAGCTGGAGCATATATGTCATATAAATCCAACTTGGAAGAAACAAGCAATCAAAAAACACCTAGAAAAACACTTTAACACTCCCACTCAAGTTGGAACTGCTTGGAGTAGATAATACAAAGACTAATAAAAATAAAAATAACAAGAAAATTCGCTAAAAGCTTCAACTCCGGTCAAAAACACACCGTAAACTGCAATGGGCGGTCAGATCTTTGCTGCAAAACACCAAGGCCAGTAGGATCTCTCATTGGAAAACACCAAGCACCAGTCGGAACTCACCGCAAAACAACCAAAAGTTGATCAGATCTCACCGCAAAACAACCAAGAGTTGATCGGATCTCACTGCACAACACCAAGGCCAGTCGAAGACCATCGTAAAACACCAAGGCAAGTCAGATCTCTCCGCAAAACTCCAAGGCTGTCAGATCTCGACAACCAGCAACAATCACGTGTACCGTAATCAACCAACAAGGACAATTTGAATGAGAACTACTCCCCCTGAGCAACAAGCCCGATGGTAGCTCCATGTAGCGCAAAACAAACACGAACCAGGCTACCATACCACAAACCAGCCTAGAAACAAAGTGAACCACAATGAACCTGACATGAAACTTGTTGAACCAGTATAGAAAGGCATTGAACCGGCTTTAAAAGAGGCTGAACGGGTCTGAATACCACTGAACCGGTCATAAATTACAATGAATCGGACCTCGAATCAATTGAACCGGATGAAAACTAACTAATCCGGATCTGGAAGATGAGGAACTGGACAGAACCGGTCTTAAAATGTCGAGAAACTGTCTGAACCGGTAAAAAAAGAACTGAACCGGCCGTGAACGAAATTGGATTAGAAGCAATGAACCAAGGCAATCCTCATCTTGAATAAGGTTATCCTTATCCCTGAGAAGAATAGTGAGCACCTGAAGGCTGAAACCAAACAGGGATCCTCTTCTCCAATAACGAAGACGACCAGACCTTGCTGAAAACAACCACAACTCACCGGAAACACCTTAGAACACCACAAAAGTTGCTGGAGAACTCAAAACCTGCCAGAAAAGACCACAACAGCCACTGACTAACACCACTGTTAAACACCACAAACCGCTGGAAACAGGTCGGAAAACACCACAACAGCCAATGAAAACCACAAAAAACCACCGTCAATGGCCAGACCTTGCGGGTAAACGCCACACAGAATGCCAGAGACCAAGAAAAGTACTAAAAAACACCACAAAAACCACCGAACAACTTTTTTTTTCTCGAAACCTTTTTTTACGGTCACCAAGGCACTGCCCATATGGGCACTAAGCCCACACAGGCGGTGCTCCAAACAAAAAAAAACATTCACCAATACGTGAAGAGATAGAGAGAAAAACCAAAAACAAAGAAGAAAACTAGTATTACAAACAAATGGACCAAGGATTTACACCCTAAGACTCTAATACCATGTTGACGTTTGCATGGAAAATTATTGTGAATTGATAGCTTAGAGCTTTGTTTGATTATTTCCTTGTTATCAATCAATTATGTTTCTTTGTCCTTCATCTTCTAATCATCCTCTAATATATTCATTCCTCTCTTTACTTATATGTGATTGATCGAAAGATTATACCAAATCAGACATTCAAAACACCCCTATGAGACTATAATACCCTAGACTTCCCACTGTAAATCCTAAATGACCATACCATTGTCTACATCTTATTATACTACTACAGTGATGTGAGCGGTTAAACCCTAACCATAATTCCCAACGTTTAAGGAAGAAGTTGCAGGATTCAGCCACTGTACTGCACCAGGCTGCTTTCCTCCTTGCCAAAGGGCACACTTGCATCCGTTCATTCAACTGAAAGGCCTTGACTTCTTTTCTTAAAATTTCATCAGCAATTTCACATTTAAACATTATCATCTCCTTATAAAGTTAATAATCCTGTCCGCCCTCCTTTTGGCAATAATGCAGAAAAAAAAATCATGTAATGATGTTTCAAGAGGGCCTATCAGTAGAAACTGTCATTTATCTCCAAACCCATTTTGATAGGTCTCAAGATGTGATTATCCTACAGAATTTGGAAAATGTTGAAAACTTTTTATTCTCAACTCCCACAACATACTTTCTACATTTTCATACCAATTATTTGAAGCAATGGAGCCATTTTATATAAGTTTTAAAAGCTAAACCACATGAACACTACTCAACATTAACAACAATGAAATAAAGCAGCGAAGTGTTTAGATTCACATCATACCTGTGGGATTCCTGCATGTAATGCAGCAGCAGTAATTCCACTAATCTTACACAATGACAGGCAACATAAAGCACATATTAGTACCTTGCTTATTGCATATTTCAAAAAGATGATCAACATCAACACAAATGAACATAGAATATTCCTACCTTCCCCCATGATGAATTGCAGCCGCACATTTTGGAAGCAGCCACTTGTATGGCATGGAACTATTTACATGATAAGACGATCAATTTCCAGAGAGGAAAACCATGATCAAAACCAACTCTATTAGAATGATATTGAGACTTTACAAAAGCTACCACACTGTATATTCATGTGTACTATCTATTGTATAATGCCAAAATTAATTATATAGAATAGAACAACATTTAAAAGCTACCTCCATAAATAATATTGGCATGAACTCATGCTCACAACATAGAGTAAATGGCTTTTTCAAGAAACTAGTGTTAGAGTACGTGCTTCACATGTGGAACTTTTCTGACTAATGATAAGATAATTAAAAATGTATTTAAATTTATTTACAGGGTTCTGAATTATTAACAGAGAATATTCCCTCAACATGTTTCTATTTAATTTAGTGTTTATTAGAGTAGAATTTATGTATTTACAAATTGCAAGTGTCATCTTTATGAAGTTCGTCACTAAGTATCACACAATCTGTAGAACAAATACATCATATAAAGCATATCCCTGGTGTTCATGATAAGAAACCAAGCTTAGGGATGTCCCAGCTCGGTTGTTTAAGTAATTGCACTTGAAACTTAAGTTCCTGCATGGGTTGTTTAAAGCTAATGAGCCTGAGGAAGCTAAATGAATCAATCTCAAGTTGTTAATGAATAACTCAATTTGACTCGATGAATCTTGTAGATTTTATCTGCTTTTTACATTGTAGTCTTTAAGGTTTAAGTTCTCTTGTATATTCTTCGTGTACAAGGGCTTTGCCCTTTTTTTCAATAATATTATAATTCTTCATAAAAGAATTTAAAAAAAATATATAGTGAGAGCTCAAATGCATCAAGAGATTAAATTAGGTACGCAATGAATTAAGAGGTAAATGAAAGAAAGAAAGTGACAATAATTAAATTGACTTTATTTCTCTACGGGTATTTAATGGAGGGATCAAATACAATATTTAGAAGTGAAAGCTCCAGTATAATTAAATAAATCCAAGAGTGCAATTCTATTTTAGGTAAATATATTATAAATCCCTGATTTAACGCGCCAAAACTGAAAACTCCCTAGGTTTTTTTTTTTCGAATTTTTACTCCCTGGGTTTATCAAAATGGCAAATAAATCCACACCGTTATATATTTCCCAATTTTTTAACGTCCGTCAGTCCCAAACAAAACGCATCGTTTCACCTCACTTTAAAATATTAATTTAATTTTAAAATTTAAATCTAATAAAATAAAAAATAAAAAAATTGAAAGGATGGCTAGCGGTGGGGCTGCCACCCCTAGCCATCCCCAAACCCCTATGGGGTTGGCCGCAAGCCACCCTAAGGGTGGGCAAGGGGTGGTTTGCCCACCCCCAAGGGGTTTAGGATAGTGGCCGCGCACCACCCGTAGGGGGTTAGGGGTGGCCTGCGAACTACCCCCCCACCCATGGGGTGGCTGGCGGCCACCCCTAGGTGGTTTGGGGTGGCCTCCTAACCCTCTGCGGGTGGCCGCAAGCTACCTCATAGGGGTTTGGGGTGACCAAAGGTGCCAGCTCCACTGCTGGCCACCCTTTGAAATTTTATTTTTTTTCTTAATTATTATTTTTTTTTATTTTTAGATTTAAATTTTAAAATTAAATTAATAAAAAATTAATATTTTAAAGTGAGGTGAAACGGTGCATTTTGTTTGGGATTGGCGGACGTTAAAAAATTGGAAAATATATAACAGTGTGGATTTATTTGCCTTTTCGATTAACTCAAGGAGTAAAAATTCGAAGAAAAAAAAAACCTATGATGTTTTCAATTTTGACGCATTTACTCAGGGATTTCTAAGATATTTATCCTTATATTTTAATAATAGAAAAAAAAAAAATATATATATATATATATATATATATATATATATATATAATAATGACAACTTTGGGCTAGTTATAAGACAGCAGGCCCATTGGAGCTAGGTTTTATTTTTTCCCTCAGGTCCTTCCTTTCACTACATAAACTCCTTTTATGGGAAGGACAGCTAAACTCACTCTCTCTCTCACACACACAATGTGGGCAGCTAGGGCTTAGGGAGAAAAAGAAAATAGTTTTCTCACTCCCCCCAAGCCTTACACACATACTTGAGAGAACAAATTGAAGGAGCCCACCAAGACACAGGTGACAAAGAACCATCAACTATTCTAACTTTACTTTGCCTGACTAGAGGTTATAGGAAGAAAACAAGATAAGCAATCATATGACTGGAGGCCATTTAATCAATGATCCAAAGGATCATTAGATTCAGTGGAGGATGCATTTAGAGCAAAGACTAATGACCTGAATGAGAAAAGGGGATGCAATATCCTATAATGACTCCTATAATCCCCTTTAGTTTTGGGTTGGAATGCCATAACCAGGGCAGAATGTAATATAGCATTGTGACGACTCTCCTCATTCTGAACATATGCAAACACCTCCTACAAGGAGGAAGAGACTCCTTTATCAAAATTTGAACACAAACCTGATCAAAGTCTGAATTTAGACCGGCAAGGAACTCAAAGATACACCCTTCTTCTATTATTCTCTGGACTTTTACTACATCTGCCACACATACCATCTAAAAGTTCTAATAATGAGCCAATTTTTGCCACAAACCATTAAGTCTATGAAAATAAGTTGCTAAGACCACTCACACTAGGTTGTCCCATGAATCAGACGTTTCAGCTCATACTGCATTCCCCATCTTTGAATAAGTCTGCGATGTTGCATCCCAAATTTCCTTTGCAGAGTGGAGAAAAGATAACTTAGAATAATCTCTGGTTGTATAGAATGTAGTGACCACGACATAATTGTCAAATTCTCTGCATCTCATTTATCATAAGTAGGATCATCTAATGAGGGTTTTGGAACTTCATCATTCAGATATCACATTTTTCCCTTACTCTTAATAAATAACATGGCAGACTAGGACCAAGCAAGATAATTAAGCCCATCAAATTTCATTGATGTGATTTGGAGAATTGGCTTTTCACGCTGAGAAGTCACCTGACTCTTTATCTCTTTTTTGTAATTGTGTAAGGTCTGGCTCACTTCAGACATTATGAAATCAGAAATCCAACCAAATAGCTCCAAAACACAGCCACGGGCTTAATGAAGTATTAAATACAAAATCAAAGATAATTTAGGCAACACACATCAACTGGATAATTCAGCCATACAACAACTTATTATGGAAATAGGATATATTGAAAATTACAACAATAATGAGCATAGAATCCGAGAATAAAATAAAATCAGGAAATTAATTAGATATCTTAATATAACATCAACAGTGCACAGAAGAGTGCCTACAGAATTACAAACAACATAATGAAAAGGTCAAAAGTCATTTACTTGATGAAAAACATCTTGATAATATCTCTCCCTTTCTTTGAGAGCCATAAATAGTTATTACCGGATATGTTAATCTGCATTGAAAACTAAAAGGCTAAAAGAAGATGAGAACTTCATGTGTTAAGCTATGCTTTGGATGCCATCCTTTTTTCCCCACTATTTTAGACTGAATTCATAAAACTACAAAAGCAGCCTCGAATTCCAGTAGCTCTCATCATAGGACAAGACTTGTGTCACCAGGCAGCCATAAGCCTCACATAGGTAATGGGTGCTCAATTATTGTTATAAAGCATAAGATTCACAAAATTAAGATGTTTCTTCAACAAAGGATTATGATTCCAGTGTTACCTTACTAAGCAGACACAAAGTGTCCATGGGTGTAGCATGCATAGATATCAAGAAATACCATACAAAATTCCTATAAAGCTACATTCTAAAATTTAGCATACAAATAATAAAATTATGAATACAACAATGACGACCACAACAACAAACACCAAAAGTAGAAAATAAAAGTTTCTCAAATTAATGGTTCATCTAGTTCTATAGCCATTACAGAAAATCTTGCTTGAATTAGTTTGGAAAATTATTAGCAGAAGGAGCTTTGTGGCAAGTAATGGCATGTGCTAAAGTGAAAGAGCTGAATCCCCCAATTTCTAATCGTCTTTGCAACTCTAGAGTGTGCCAGTTAGTATAAGATCTATATAAGCTTGCATAAATTTGACAATTATCTTTTGATAACTTTATATTAACAGCACGTCTTCTTTCAACCAGTTTCCTAGTATTCAAGAGACATACTCACCCAGTGAAGCAGAAAAGCTGACAGTTGAAGAGAGAGATGCAATCTTTATTGGGCTGTCTGTGACTTAAACATGATGATGCTTCTGCAGCAATCATATGAACAGCTGCATCTAAAGGTTCAAAGCCAGCTGTGAAGAGAATAAATCTGTAACTTGTGATCTCTATAACAGTTTGAAGAACACGAAGAAATGCTTGAGGATTTTTTAAAAACCCCATGCTGCAAACAAAAAGGGAAACTCAGTTTAAAAGCAAAAAATAAGGCCAATGGCAACATCGACAATAAAAATGGTGGCAGTCCAAGGCCTTCATGTATTAATATAAATTGAAGATGCCTATTCAAACAGGAGCAATGATAATCAATAGGGTAGACCTGCTATATTTACACAACAATCTATTTCAACCCAATGAACAATGTCAATTGGAATTAAGCAGGGCTAATGGTAAATAAACTTTTCAAGGATATTTTTTTTTATATATATAAGTAATTTCATATCATTAATAAAGCGCAAAGAGGCATAACCCTAGTACATAAGGAGTATACATATATGACCCCTAATAGGAAGAAGAAGAAAAAAAATTCATGAAATCTACTAGTAGGAACATCCAATCGATGATGGGCCGCTACCCACATATGTAACTAGTTAATCATAGACTTTCACAGCTCTACCACCGAAATCTCAACATCCTCAAATATCCACACATTTCTCCCACGCCAAATGCACCACACATTACACACAACGGGGCCAGCCTCCAGATTTCCTTAACTAGACCACACCCAATCGAACCACCCCAACTTGTCAACAAATCCATTACCCGCCTCAACATAACCCACTCTATCCCAAATAATGTAAAAAAGTAATTCCACAGTTCGCCTACCACTTTGCGATGAAGCAAAAGGTGATCCAGGGATTCCCCATTCCTCTTGCACATACAAGACCACTCAACCACCACAATATTCCTCTTGCACAAATTATCATGCGTCAATATTTCCCTAAAGCTATTGTCCATCTCAAAAACGCCACCCTCGAAGGAGCCTTCACGCACCAAATGCTTTTCCATGGAAAAGCAGGGCGAGTCGAGCATGATAACACCTTACAGAACAATTTCACCTCGAACTTACCCCTCTTGGACAGGCTCCATCCTACCCAATCCTCCTCTCCATGACTAGCTTGAAAGAATACAACCCCATAAACTCTGTTATTTCAGGTGAGGTGGTGCAGAGTTCATAGGGATGCCAACATGTGGATTGGTGCTATATGGGTTCAAGTGGGGCCTTAGGTGGAGTGTTGAAAATGTGGGATAGGCAAGTGGTTGAGAAGATTGAGGAGTGTGTGGGGCGATATACAATTGCATGTTCTATGCAGAATGTCGATGATAATTTTCTTTGGGCATTCAAGGGGTGTATGGCCCAAATGATGATGCTAAAAGGAGGGGTCTATGGGATGAGTTGGCCGGCTTGATGAGCTGCAGGAAGGTGCCTTGGTGTATTGGGGGAGATTTTAATGTGGTTTGGTTTCCAAGTGAGAGATCCGGGGACTCGAATTATTCTGTAGCAATGGTGGATTTTTCGGAGTTCATTTTTGTGCAGGGTTTGGTGGATATATCGCTTGTAGGGGGCAGTTTACGTGGTCCAATAATTAGGAAGATCAAATATGGTCTAAAATCGACAGATTTTTACTATCTTTGGAAGGGGAAGAACATTATTTGGATGTGACACAGAGGCGATTTACATGTTTGTTGTCCGATCACTTTCCTTTGATGTTGGATTGTGGGGCACCTAGAGGAGGGAGAAGGTATTTTAAATTTGAAAATATGTGGTTGAAATTTGAAGGTTTTGTTGATTAGGTTAAATCTTGGTGGATGTCATATGAATTTCATGGCTTGCCTAGCTTTGCTTTGGCTAATAAATTGAAAGCTTTAAAGACGAATCTGAAAAAATGGAAATGAGGAGGTGTATGGTGATGAAGGGAAGAAAAAGAAAGAATTAATTGCAGAGGATCATGGATTAGTGGTAGAGGAAAGGGTGAGGAAGTTTGATATGGCTAAGGAATCGGAGAAAACCCTTCTTTTTGAGGAAGTACACTCGTGAGCTTTGTGGTTGAAGGAGGGGGGACAAAAACACCAAATTCTTTCACAGGGTGGCAAACACCCACCGCATATATAATCATGTGGAGTCCTTGTGGATCAATGGCACTATGTCCAATAATCATGTGGAGGTAAAGGAGCATATTGTACAGTTTTATAGCAATTTATATTCTGAGCAGTGTTCTTGGAGGCCAAGGATGGATGGTCAATATTTTCTCTCCATTGATGCGGATGAGAGTACTTGGTTAGAAAGAGAGTTTGAGGAGCAGGAGGTGTGTGAGATGGTGAAGGGTTTGGAGGGTGATAAGGCGCCGGGGCCGGATTGTTTCACTATGGCCTTTTTTAAAAAATGTTGGGAAGTACTGAAACATGATATTATGGCTGTATTTTTGGAATTCCATAGTCGACGACAGTTTGAGAAGAGTTTTAATGCGATCTTTGTTTCTCTGACTGTAACATACCTGCTCTAAGTAGTATGATATTGTCCGCTTTTGGCCAAGCTCGCACAATTTTATTATTAGGTTTACCCCCAAAAGACCTCATACCATTTACAAAAAGCATATACCATATAAACACATCATCTTTTTCACACCCAAGCAATGTGGGACGTCACACTGATTCCTCAAAAGGAAGGTGCAATGGAGGTGAAGGATTTTCGGCCTATTAGCATGGTGGGTGGGGTGTATAAAATCATATCCAAGGTTCTTGCTACTAGGTTTAAGTCAGTATTGGGAAATATTATTTCCAATTCTCATAACGCACTCATTGGAGGTAGCCAAATTTTAGATTCAGTGCTTATTGCTAATGAGTGTTTGGATATTCGCATTTGATTGGAGAAAACTGGTGTACTATGCAGGTTAGATTTGCAGAAGGTCTATGATCACTAGTTGGAACTTCTTGCTTTATCTACTTAAGGGATGTGGTTTTGGGGAGAAATGGCAGGCTTGGATAGAGTGTTGTATTTCTAGGTGAGAATTCCATTCTTGTGAATGGAACTCCTTCGCTTGTTTTTAATAGCTCACGTGGGATACAGCAGGGGGATCCAATTTCGCCGCTTTTGTTTGTGGTGGTTATGGAGACGTTGAGTAGGATGTTGACTACGATGATGGAGCAGGGCCTATTGACAGGGTTCAAGGGGCAATGAAGCGTCGGTAGTGTCTCATTTACTATTCGTTGATGACACACTGATTTTCTATGGTGCACAGTCTGAGCAAATTCAACATTTGCGGTTTATTTTCTTGTGTTTTGAAGCAATGTCGGGTTTGAGAATCAATTTGGGCAAATCCGAACTTGTTGCTATAGAAGCAATGGAAGATGTCGAAGAATTGGCTAATATTCTTGGATGTAAAGTTGCCTCTTTGCATATGAAGTATTTGGGTTTGCCGCTGAGTGTCTCATATAAGGCCACATCTATTTGGAATGGCGTTATTGAGCAAATGGAACGTCGGTTGGCTAGTTGAAAGATGTTAAATTACCAGTTATCCCAAAAGCCTAAGCTCATAGGAAGAGGTAAATTTAATCACTTAACCATTACTTTAGCACTCCCTCTCACGTCTGCACTCAAACTTCATTTTAATAGGTGAGGCCCAACACATGGAATATTTAATTGAAATGGGGTGAATTGACGGAGTCAAGATTCAATCTCAAGACCTTTAGCTTTTATACCATGTTAAATCACCATTTCTTTTTCTTTACTCTTTACTCTTTACTCTTTACTCTTGGACGGCCGCTTGGCTAGCTCCTTTAGTGATTAGTTTCTCTGATTTTCTTTTTCATTTCTCTCCCTCCTAGGCGCTCTCTGTTTTTACTTCCCGTGTATATGGGTTGCGCCCCTTTGCGCTCTTTTATATCATCATTACTTATCAAAAAAAAAAAAAAAAATACCATGTTAAATCACCAGTTATCCTAAAAGCTTAAGCTCATAGGAAGAGGTAAATTTAATCACTTAACCATTACTTTAACACTCCCTCTCACGTGTGGGCTCAAACTTCCTTTTAATAGGTGAGGCGGATCTCAGGATCTTTGGCTCTGATATCACGTTAAATCACCAGTTATCCCAAAAGTTTAAGCTCATAGGAAGAGGTAAATTTAATCACTTAACCATTACTTTAACAAAAGACACTATATTTATCTAGGGATGGTCATTTGACTTTGCTTAAAGGTACCCTTTCTAATCTTCCTACATATTACTTATCTTTATTTCCTATTCCAAAGGGAGTGGCTAATAGGCTTGAGAGACACCAAAGGGATTTCCTTTGGGGTGGCATAGGGGATGAGGTAAAATTCCACTTAGTAAATTGGAAGCGGATTTGCACGCCGATAAAAGAGAGAGGGCTAGGTGTTCGGAATCTGCTTCAATTTAATAGAGCCTTATTGAGGAAGTAGTTGTGGCAGTATGCTATGGAGAGCGAGGTCTTATGGAAAATGGTGATCAAAGCTAAATATGAGAATATGAAGGGTGGTTGGTGTTCGAAGGAGGTTATGGGGACATATTGAGTGGGTGTGTGGAAACATATTAGAAGGGGGTGGGACAGTTTTTCCAACTTTGTTCATTTTGGGGTGGGGGTTGGATCTAAAGTAAGCTTTTGGCATGATATTTGGTGTGATGATAGACCGTTGAAGCATGTTTTTCCGCCTTTGTTCACTATTACTAGACACAAAAATGCGTGGGTGGTGGATAACTTTCAATGGTATGATGAGGTTATTGAGTGGAATGTCCTTTTTATGCGACCAGCGCAGGATTGGGCGATGGAGTTGGTACTAGCATTTTTTGAGCGGTTGTATTCTTTCAAGCTATGTCATGGAGGGGGGTCGGTAGGATGGAGCCCGTCCAAGAGGGAAATGTTTGAGGTGAAGTTGTTCTATAAGGTGTTATCTAGCCAAGCTCATCATGTTTTTCCACGTAAGAGCATTTGGCAAGTAAAGGCACCTTTAAGGGTGGTGTTTTTTGGGTGGACAGCAGCCTTAAGGAAAATAGTGACGCATGATAATCTACTAAAGAGGAATATTGTGGAAGTTTAGTGGTGTTGTATGTATAAGAAGAGTGACGAGTCCATTGATCACATTTTGCGTCATTGCGAAGTGGCAAGCGAGCTATGGAATTACATTCTTACATTGTCCGGGGTAGAGTGGGTTATGCCGAAGTGGGTAATGGATTTGTTGACAAGCTGGGGTGGTTCGATTGGGTGCAGCCTAGTTAAGGAAATTATAAGGTTGGTCCCGTTGTGTGTAATGTGGTGTATTTGGAATGAGAAAAATGCGCGGCTATTTGAGGATGTTGAGATTTCGACAGTAGAGTTGCAAAAGTCTATGCTTAACTTGTTACATATGTGGATGGCGGCTCATCATAGATGAGATGTTCCTACTTTAGCAGATTTCATGATTTTATTTTCTTCATCTTCCTATGAAGGGTTAATCTTTGTATACTCCATGTGTACTAAGATTACGCCCCTCTACGCTTTATTAATAATATGAAATTAATTATCAAAAAAAATTTGGTAAATAAACTTTTTGTTGGCAGTAACAAGAAGTCGAGAACAAAATTAAATAAGGAACTTGCCTTCCGACAGAACTCAACCCAACAAAAATAGGCGGCCTTGACACAGTCTTCAGAAAAGTTTGTAACTCCAGATGAGCCGAACATAGTTCTTTTCTAGGCAGATGTCCTGAAGAAACAAGTGCTGAAATTTCACCGCACTTCTTACATGAAAACTGCCATTCCAAAGGCAGAAACCAAAAGCCGCAAACACAGACACTCGATGGCCAATAATCTGTTAATGTCGTGAAGTAAAGATGGTGATGATATTGAAGGAACAAAAGTCGAAAATAATAGAATTTTTCAACATGGGGCACATAAACTTCTGCTTTAAAAAGAAAAGGGGCAATCTCATAGCCATAAAGCAAATAACTTCATCCAATTCGATTTTTGGTTGGGGGCCAAATTTATCCCCAGCCCAGACTCAGTTCAATAAATCATCTACCAACAAAAACTTCCCACAAATGACTATTCATGGAAGAGTTAATATCATTCAATGCTATGCATAAAATTCAACCAAGAACCATCTGATACCATTTGACTATGAAAATCTAGTATTATCTTTAGTCATAGGAAACCTCTTTGGTACCAAGGCAGCATTTGAGCTTGACAGGCTGGAAACCAGTATCCATTAGTAGTGGATAATGGATTATGATAGAACTGAAATGACTTTAGGAAGCAATAGTATAGGGGAACAGACAATAAACAATTGTATAATTTGACACCAGGTGTAGAATGTCCTTTCAGGCTATTCAACCTTCTGTTGGTGAATGCCGTCCCTGGCTCCCAGCAAGGTCAGTACAACTGTGAAATTCTTTCTTGTAACCATTGATTAAATCTTTCTATAAATGAGTATCACTGAATCAAAAAGTAGAAGTTTTCTTTGTTTAATATTAATGTGCACTCTACTTTCCTTGTATTGCTATTTTACCTATCAATCAGAGTACTTTTCTTCAAGATTTGTAATTAATAATTGAGCTTTTGCTTAACTCTAGGCCAAGCAAAAAAGCAATTTCAGTCCATGGCATCCAACAACAACATATATGTTGTGGGAGGCTGTAAATTTCGGGGGAAAATATTTTAATAACCTTTTGTCTAAGGTTCAAGGATTTCCCTGTTTACAACATGATCCTTGGGGTTTATCTATTATCCATAAGTGCTTTCATATGATATAACGTGAATGGATTATATCGATTTTGCCAATATTTGAGACAAGTTTACCTATAGCTGGTAAGGAACAAAGAATGGGGTACCTGGGATTTTTCTATGTGGAAAAGAAGTCATTTGAGTTCAGGTTAGATGTTCACGGGGGTGTTCGATTGGTGGAAAGAAGAAAAGGTGTTTCTCAGTTAGTGATTATGGCATGGCCGACAGTGTTCTGGTTTTTATTATCATGGGATAACCTGACTCAAAGCGATAAGATATGTGAGAACTGGCAGACTTTCCGGTTCGGTAACACTGTTTACATGATATAGAGGAAAAGCAATAGCTATGAGAATTTCATGGAGTTCTCAGAACAACGAGAGGTGGAAGGAGAAGTTTTGTTATCATACCGTAGGGAGACGAAGGAAAGGGCTAGAAGGAGTGTCGCGTGCAAATACTGGGGCTGAAACAGTATTATGAAAAGCAATGATCAGGTGGGCCGTTAACGGGAACGCAACCGGGTAAGGTAACTGTAGAGTCACTTGCGGGGAAGGTACCAGAGGGGTTGAAGGGATTCCATGAGAAGGGGTCTTACGCGGAGGTGGCAGTGGGTAAGAGGCAGGAGAACGTGCGGAGGAATACGGCACAAGCTATCAAGCAATCTCAAAATATCTTGGCCGGAGATCAAAGCGCGGGCGACCAGGGTGCAGGGAAGGAAGGAGTGGAAGGCACACTGCCAGGAACTGAACTCGTGGATCACGCTGGAAATAATGGGGAGTTATTCTCGCAGCTCCTTATGAAAGGTAACATTTTGGCAATTCGTAATATGCTGCGTGCGTTTAAGGAGACAAACAGTTGTTTGGAGAAGCTTGAAGTGGGTCAGATGTCTTCTAAGGCTGGCCAGAATATGGGACAAGAGAGTAATATTATGACAGACACTTGGGCAAAGTCATGGGCTCACGCTGGGCGGTCTTTTTGTAAGCAGCCCAAACCGCCTATTAAGCAGACTTACATTCGAAGGAGGCTACTCAAGATGCAGCCTCGTTGGTGTGTAAAAAACACGGGGCCGGATTCATCCCGACACAAGGTAGACGCGTCAACAACTGTTGCTCCAGCCAATGTGCAGGAGATATCGCCGATAAGCTGCCCAGTCAACCCAGAACATCCAGCTAAGGCCGATAATGCCAATGGGCAGCCTCGGATGCACAGCGAGGGGGAGCAGCTGCGGACCAGAAGGTTGAAGACAATGCTGATAGGTTCCCCAGTCATCCTAGAGGGTACAGACAAAGCCAATCAGGCTATTGGGCAGGAGTGGGAGCCCAGTGAGGGAGATCTGTCGAGTGTTGAGGTAGTTGCTGGTAGCTCAGAGGTGGAGGAGACACCAGTTTTGGGCGGAACAGTACCAGCGTTAGCCGATGAGCAGGTTGAGAAATTTAACGTGAGGGTGGCTGCACAGGGGAGCAATGTCCTGAACAGGGCAGTAACAGCAGTTGGGGAGGAGGAGGGTGTTTCCGTGATGCAGACTGGGAGTGTGGGTAAAAAGGAGAAGCTTATAGGGGTAGCTCTGGACTATCCAAGGTGTTGGTGGACACCGATAGACAGCGAGCCGATTGTGTTATATCGGTTAGAGATTTTTGCCCAAGGGGAAAACGACAAACAAGTTGCAATGGATTCTAATAGGGGGAGTTTCTGTGTGGAAGGTCAGCAATTTGATGTGGTGAGTGACCCCAGTCCATCTTCAGTCACTGTAGACCAACAATTTAATGGCATGGAATTGGTACACTTGAGCAAGGAAGAAGCGATGGAGGTTAAACCGCTGGAAGTGCAAATGGGGGACAGGTTGGAGGGTGAGGATTTGAATAAGACAGAGACATGCGAATGGGTTGGGCAGAGAATCAAAGGTTTTCGCCATGTAGTGGGTTTGTCACTTAACGGGCATGAGGAACAGATGATGGCTTTGTTTGCTCTCCCATGCAATTAGGTGGTTTGGGAATTTGGAAATTGCGTAGTTTTAATCAAACTTTATTGGGTAAATGGCTATGGCAATTTGCTGCAGAAAGCAAAGAGTATTGGAGGCTGGTTGTAGAAGTCAAGTATGGGTGCATGAATGGCGGTTGGTGTACTAAGGTGGTGGAGGCCCTTTTGGAGTGGGTGTGTGGAAACATATTAGAAGAGGGTGGGGAGTTTTCTCGAGATTTATTAGGTTTGGAGTAAGGGATGATTCTCAAATTAGATTATGGCATGATATTTGGTGCAGGGATCTCTCTTTGAAGAAAGTATTATGTGAGTTATTTCGTATTGCAAGTAATAAGGAGGCATGGGTTAGAGATAATATGCAGTGGTCTAATGGTGCTATACAATGGAATGTTCCTTTCTTACTAGTGGTCCAGGATTGGGAGGTAGAGGAGGTGATAGCTTTTTTTGGGAAGCTATATGCTTTCCAAACGGGGGGCGGATTGTATGTGGTGGACTCCTGCAAAACAAAAGATTTTTGAGGAGACGTCTTTTTTTCGTGTGCTCTCCTATTCAGGGACGGATGTGGTGGAAGCTTCCTCTTTTTCGTGGAGGAGTATATGGAAAGTTAAAGTTCCAATGCGAGTAAGTTTCATTGTGTGGACAACAACTCACGGTAAGATTCTGACTTTGGATAACTTGCGTAAGAGATAACTCATTGTGATGGATTGGTGTTGTATGAGTAAGAGTGGCGAATCTGTCAATCATCTACTCCTTCATTGTGAAGTAGTACGAGCCTTATGGAGTGTGTTATTTACTCTTTCTTATGTCACATGGGTCATGCAAGGAAGGGTGGCAGATTTATTAGCCTGTTGGAAAGATCAGAGAGGTAACCGTTCAGTCAAGGAGGTATGGAGAATAGCCCCATTGTGTCTAATGAGGACTATTTGGAGAGAGCAGAAAATAAGATGTTTTGAAGTTCAAGAAACGACACTGGATGAGCTCAAAAAGTTGTTTATAACAACTCTATTCCATTGGGTGGGAGCTTTTAATGTGCCTCAGTTTTCTCCTATGCCTCAATTTGTGGCTTTTTGTTATTCTTTTTGCCTTTAGTAGGGCCTTTCTTTGCATACATCCAATGTACTAGAGTTGCTCCCCTTTGCGCTTTTTAATTAATTACTTATTTATCAAAAAAAAAAAATATATATATATATATATATTCTAATTCTTGTAATTTTGGCCGTGGGTGCAGTTGTGGGTCCTATGTCATATTTTTCTGAGGCCTTTAGCGTATTTAGTTTCTATTCATACCTAATTGATGTCCTCATCCTATTAGATGAGGAAAACTAAGTTCTGAACATACTGTAACAAGATGAAAGAAGAGCTGATTAATTAGAACTTTACATATCGTTTGTCAACACTATTCAAAAAATGGCTTTTTGTTCTTGAAAACAGAAAATACTTTCTAACAATCATTATACTTTCCAAAACCCTCAAGGAATACACGACATTACAGGACGTGAGCCTTGCCTTTCCCCGCAACGAGAGGAGGAGATAGCATTGCCATAGTTAATGGAACTCACATTATAGAAGGTTAAAAGAAGATATACTCAATAGTAAAAGAATCATGCTCTCTTCTCTCTCCTCCAACTTTGCCCGAGTACAGGCGCATGAGTGGCCCGTGTTTACTGTTTGGGTGTCTAGCTTGTTAGTTGTTTGGGTAGCATTATGGCTGCTTCGAGAAAGTGGATTGTGGAGTCCAAAACTTTTGAGTTACTGATTAAGAGTAGGGCTTCAAGGGTGAGAATTTTTTAAAGAGGTAATAGGAAACAAAAAACCATCTTCCTGCACAAGGATGAGTTGGTGTGGTTGGCACGCATTATAGAGGACTTGGTGCCAGTGGATTCTTCTGAGGTATTTTAGGACCAATCCAAAGCAAGGTATCCATGGATAATTGCACAAAAATGTGCTAACAGACATGGGCGATTCCTGACAATAGAAGAATATGATGGTAGGCATAGGAGTGGCTCGATCATTATACTAGAAGGACGTTATGGTCAAGGATGGACACGTCTCATATCAAAGGTGCGTCTGGCTAAGTCTTCACTGTGTGAGTCTAGGGAGGTCAGGGAAGTTAATAAGAATTATGACGTAGGGGGGAGAAGAAGCAGCTATGTGGAAGTTTTGGGGTCATCGCTGCAGTCGATAGAGGACTGTTTCAATGATTTCGCTGAGCCAATAGCCAAGGTGCCAAGGTGGTTGAAGGAGGCTTCTGCAGAGAAGGATAAGCAAGTTCAGCTTTCTACTATACAGGAGGAGGGTTTGCACGAGTCCTTAATCCCGGTGAGGTCAGACAGCGGCGGTATGGAGGGCCCGAAGAAGAACCAATCCTTTGGTGGGGAGGGAATGTGCAACCCAAAGGTAGGGGAGCCACTGGGTGTTCACTGCAAAGCTCCGGCGAGCAGGTTTCCGCCTCCGGCGAGCAGGTCAATCACCACGACGAGGCTGACAGCTTCGGAATGTGGTGCTGATCACGTGAAGGGATGGGAGGGGGTAGGTAGCCACGACGTGCAGTCCTGGTTTCGTGTAAAAGTGACGTGGGGCTTGACATAATTGAAAGTGCTATCAGATTTGTGGAGGGCCTGAGTGTTCTTCCTAGGTCTGGTGGGTCTTGCGATTATGGGCTAGCTGGAGGGGACAAACATAAGAAAGGAGCAGCCCAGCCCAAGAAGGTTACTAGGGGAAGGCCCAAGCATGGTATGAGTCTTCAGCCAGTGAAGATGCATTTTAGGAGGAAAGCTGCTCGGCCCGTGGAGAAAGGGGAGGGGGCATTGGACAGAGGACTGAAGCTGGTTGGTGTGCCGGACAGTTCGTCGGGAGGTCCAAACGCTCCGGTGAGCCTCGCCGGTAATGCAATAAGTCCCGATGCTAGGTCGTTGTACTGCGACAGGGAGGCCCACGCCAGTTTTGTCCTATAGATTGCCTCTACGTCTCCGGCAAAGGTGCCGACAGAGGTAGTTTCGTCCAGTGAGGGGGCGGCGAGGAAGATTCCGGCAAGGGATGGTGTTCTGGGAGATGTTCCGATGGTGGGTTCCATGATCAAGGCTACGGCGACGTTGGAATTAAGCAATCAAGCATCGGGTTCTCCGGTTGGAGAGTCGGACTGCTCGACAAGAGGTCCAAAGACTCCGGTGGGTGTCACCTGTAACTCTGTTAGCCCCGATGTTAGGTTGTTGTTCTGCGACAGGGAGGCCCACGTCGGTGCGGCTTTGCAGATAGCCTCCACATCTCCGGCAGAGGTGCCGACAAAGGAAGTTTTGCCCAATGAGGGGGCGGCGAGGAAGATTCTGGCAAGGGATGGCGTTTTGGGAGATATCTTGACGGTGGGCTCCATGTTCAAGGATACGGTGACGATGGAGTTAAAAGATCAAGTATCGGGTTCTCCGATTAAGACGCAGGGGCTTCTACCCCAGTCTTGCCGACCAAGGTTCACTGAAGGGGGACTCGAGCGTCTCTGGTCCAGGGATTCTGGGTAAGCAGCCTGGTAAGGGGGTGTCTCCGGAATTCTCTAGGTCTACTTCCGGTGACGGTGAGGAGGCCGGGAGGGGAGGTTCTCTAGGGAGCAACCCCGGTGAACAACCTCTAGGTGTTTCTGTGTTGGGTATTCTGGGTAAGGAGCCGGGGCGTTGCATATCACAACTTGATAACTTGGGTGGAGTTTCTATAGCAGTGGAGGGCTCTATTTCCCATGAATCTTTTGTCCCAGATTTTGTACAGGAGGTGCAGTTGGAGGTGCAGGAGAGGAATTTTATCGTTAAGGCATGCAAGGAAGTTGGCCTATCTTGTGATGGAGAGGAAGGAAAGCTTGAAGAGACCATTGGGGTGCTTATGGCTGACAACGAAGGCAAAGAAGTGGAGAGGGAAGTGTGCACTCCTGCAGTCAAAAAAGGTAAGAGGGAGCTAATTAACTTGCAGTCCTCTGTCAATTTTTTGGAGCATTCGTCAAGGGACAAGAATAAGGGGAGGGCCAGTCAAGTTAAATCATGAAGCTTAAAATTTTGTCATGGAATGTGAGACGTTTGAACGAGAAGGATAAAAGGTTGAGGGTTAGGAATTTGCTTAGAAGTTGGAAGGCAGATGTTGTTTGTTTCCAAGAGACGAAGATGGACTTTATTTCGTATAACTTAGTGAGAAGCTTATGGGGTTGTCCGTACGTGGAGTGGTGCTTTGTTCCTTCTATTGGGGCTTCAAGGGGTATTTTGCTCATCTGGGACAAGAGGGCTATTGAGAAGGTAGATGTAGTGTTGGGATGTTATGTGGTGGCTTGCTCCTTTAAGAATGTTGAGGATGGCTTTGAGTGGGCGTTTGCGGGGGTGTATGGTCCTAACAGAGTAAATGCTAGGCATTTTCTTTGGGAGGAGCTGGCAGAGGTCATGAGCTGCTGAGACGTGCCATGGTGTATCAGTGGGGATTTCAATGTCACCCTTTATCCTAGTGAAAGGTCGAGGGGAGCTCATTCACGGTCGGCAATGAAGGATTTTGGTGAGTTCATATCAGAACAAGGCCTCATGGACCTTCCCTTAGTGGGGAGGATTTCTACTTGGTCAAATAACAATTCTTGGTCTAGGCTTGACCATTTTCTTGTCTCCCCGGATTGGGAAGCCCGCCACCCGGACTTGCGTCAGAAGAGGATGCTTCGGGTATGCTCCGATCATGCCCCTATTATTTTGGATTGTAATTTTCATCGGGGAGGCAAAAGGCCTTTAAAATTTGAGAATTTGTGGCTCAAAGTGGAGGGTTTTGTGGACAAAGTGCGCAGCTGGTGGGACTAGTATTATTTTCAAGGCACTCTGAGTTTCATTCTTTCCAAAAAGATGCAAGCTCTAAAGTGGGATATTAGGAGATGGGATGCTCAAGATTTTGGCAACATGGGGGTTTGTATTAAGGCTCGTATGGAAGATCTTAAAGATCTGGATAGGGTGGAGGAAGAGAGAGGTTTATCCACGGAAGAGATCGAGAAGAAAAGGGTGCTCGCAAGGGAGTTAGAAATTTCCCTCCTTCAAGAAGAAATCAGTTGGAGGCAAAAATCTAGAATCCGTTGACTGAAAGAGGGCGACAAGTGTACTAAATTCTTCCATCGGATTGCTAACGCCAACCGAAGACAGAATTACATTGAATCTCTGAACATTCATGGCACTACTACCTCTGATCAAGAGGCGAGTAGTAATCATATTACTCGCTTTTATGAGATGCTCTTCACAGAGACTCTCAGTTTGAGACCGAGGTTGAATAATCTTCATTTCGATATGTTGGAGGAGGGAGAGTCTTCTAGTCTGGAAGTTCCTTTTGAGGAAAGGGAGGTGTGGGAGGTGGTCAAAAAAATTGATAGCGATAAAGCTCCAGGCCCGGATGGTTTTTCTATGGCTTTCTTTCAAGATTGCTGGGAGGTGATCAAAAAGGATGTCATGGCTGTTTTTGTGGAGTTCTATGATCGAGGTAAATTCAAAAAAAGTCTCAATGCTACATTCATTGCTCTTTTTCCGAAGTCGCATGGGGCATCCGATCTGAAGGACTTCCGTCCTATTAGCCTTGTGGGGGGGATTTATAAGATTATTGCGAAGGTTTTAGCCAATAGAATGAGGGGAGTCATGAACCGGGTCATCTCCAACCCACAGAACACTTTCGTCAAAGGTAGACATATTTTGGATTCGGTGTTTATTGTCAATGAATGCCTGGACAGCCGTCTCAGATCTGGGGATCCCGGTCTCTTGTATAAGTCGGATATGGAGAAGGCTTATGACCACATGAACTGGAAGTTTTTACTCTATTTATTAAAAAGGTGCGGCTTCGGTGAGAAATGGTGCTCTTGGATTGAACATTATATCTCGTCGATGCGGTTCTCAGTGTTGATCAATGGTTCGCCTTTCGGTTTCTTTGTGAGTTCGCGTGGAGTTAGACAAGGTGACCCTCTTTCGCCTTTTTTGTTTATTATGGTCATGGAGGCCTTCAGCAAGATGATTAATGCCTCTATTAGTAGGGGTTTCATCAACGGGTTCTATGTGGGTGCCAGGGAGCATGAGCGGGTTTCTGTTTCCCATCTTCTCTTTGCTGATGATACGCTGGTGTTTTGTGGGGCAGCTTCTGAACATGTTAGATTTATTAAAGCCCTCATTATTGGCTTCGAGGCGGTTTCAGGGTTAAAAGTTAATCGGGCCAAGTCTGTTTTGGTCCCAGTCGGAGATTCGGTAGAGACGGATGAGTTGGCTAGCGTTATGGGTTGTGGTACTAGTTCTTTACCCTTGAAGTACTTAGGTCTTCCGCTAGGGGCTTCCTTCAAGCAGTTGGCTATTTGGGATGACATGTTGGAGAAAATTGCTAGAAGGTTGGCCCCTTGGAAGTGTTCATATTAGTCCAAGGGGGCGAGGCTCACTCTCATCAAGAGCACCTTATCCAATCTCCCCACCTATCTTTTGTCTCTTTTCCCCATCCCTATTTCTGTGGCAAATCGCATTGAGAAGATTCAACGGGATTTTTTATGGGGAGGGTTCAAGGACGAGCCTAAGTTCCATTTGGTCAGTTGGCACGAGGTTTGTTCTCCGATTGCTGAGGGAGGTCTAGGGATTCAGAGCTCGCGTCTTTTTAATCAAGCTCTCTTGGGGAAATGGTTATGGAGATTTGCAAATGAGGAAGAAGCTTGGTAAAGAAGTATCTTGGTGGCAAAGTATGGGGTGGATTGGGGTGGTTGGCGTTCAAATGTTCCTCGTGGAACGCATGGGGTGGGGTTATGGAAACACATTTGTGGGGGTTGGAGGTCGTTTCGGTGCCACTTCAGATTAGTTCCTGGTTTGGGGGGAAAGGTCAAATTTTGGGAGAATTGTTGGTGTGGCGAGACGTCTCTCAAGGATGCCTTTCCGGGTCTTTTTAATATTGCTTGCAACAAGGATGCTTTCATTGCGGATATCCAGGAGTGTGTCAATGGGATGGTTCACTGGAATGTTACTTTTACTCGTAGTATTCATGATTGGGAGGAGATGGCCTTAGCCTCTTTCTTCTCGCTCTTGTATTCGTCTTCGATTCGGGGGGAAGGGGAGGACTGGATGTGGTGGATCCCTTCAAGTAAAGGGAAGTTCGAGGTTCATTCCTTCTATAGGATGCTTGCTTTTAAGGAGCCTAACCACTTCCCGTGGAGAAGCATTTGGCGCACTAAGGCTCCTTTGAGAGCGGCGTTTTTCGCATGGTCGGCCGCCCTTGGGAAATCTCTCACGTTGGATAATGTTCGGAAGAGAGGTATTGTTGTGATTAATCGATGTTGTATGTGTGAGGTAGATGGGGAGTCCGTGGATCATCTCTTTCTTCATTGTGAGGTCGTGCGCAAGTTGTGGAATGTTATCTTCTCTCGCTTTAACATGAGTTAGGTTATGCCTAGAAGCGTCAAGGAGATGTTTGCTAGTTGGTGGGCAGGCGATAGAACTAGTAGTGTCGTGGTATGGAAGATGGCTCCCCTTTGTCTTCTATGGTGTCTTTGGAAGGAAAGGAATGCGAGATGCTTCGAAGATTTGTCGAGGAACCTTGAGGACCTTATTCACTTCTTTTTGTACACTTTATTCACATGGACTGCAAGCTGGCTTACTCCTTTAGTGATCAATTTTCCTGATTTTCTCTTTATGTTCTTTTCTTCTTTCTCCCCTACTTAGTCACTCTATTGTATACTCCCTGTGTACTTGGGTTGCGCCCCTCTGCACTCTTTAATGCATTATTACTTATCAAAAAAAAAAAAAATCATTATACAGACAAGTTTTC
>NC_081541.1:23287960-23291894 GCF_901000735.1 Corylus avellana | reverse complement strand
TTTGGTTTTTTTTTTTTACAATTATTTTATTATTTTATTTGTAAAAAGAATAGGGGTATTATTGGAATATAAAAAAAAAGTGGCATTTTTGATACATTTTGGTAGTTTGGGAGCTACTTAGTACTTTTTGAACATTGGGGGGCTATATTGCAAACGTTTGGTAGTTTGGAGGGCTTTTTTATATTTTTCCCTTAACTTTTTTTTTTTTTTTTTGTGGCTAAGTAATTCAATCTCATTAAAAGCATAGAGGGGTGCAACCTAAGTATACAAGAAGCATAACTGAGAGAACCCTATTTAGGGAATAAAAGAGAATTCTGAAATTCTAGAAAAGCGAGGACTAGTGTACATCGCCATTCAAGTATAAAGAGAGTTTAAGATGACAGCTTTTAAGTCTATCACTGATCTCTTAGTCTTTGAAACTTCTCGCATTTCGCTCTCCCCAAATGTTATGCATTAAGCATAGAGGAGCCAACTTCCAATCTTCTAAAATACATCAATTTCCACATTGTCCTCTCCAACTAACTGATAAATCCATCACCCTCTTAGGCATGACCCACTTTACACCAAAAATATGGAAAATTGAAACTCTCAATTCTCTAGCCACATCATAGTGGAGAAGGTGATCAATAGTCTTCTAGCTCCTCTCTTGCACACACATCACTAGTCTACCACTATGATGCTTCTCTCTCTCAAGTTATTCAAAGTTAAAGATTTTTCCTAGTGCCGTCCACACAAAGAACACGACTCTTGAAGGAGTCCTAGTTCTCCAAATGCTCTTTCAAGGAAATGGGGAGCCAACAAGAGTGCAAAGCACATGGTAGAAAGATCTAACCTCGAACTTCCATCTTTTGAAAGGAATCCAACACATTTTATCTTTGCAACCTCGTCTCAATTTGAGAAAATACAAATGATTAAAGAATGAAGTGGCCAGGTCCACTTCCCAATCATGCATTGAATTGGTAAAAGAAATATTCCACTTAAGGTTGCCGTTAAGGAATTGTACATGATCCGCCACCAGAGCCTCCTTACAGTTGGTAATTCTAAACAATTCCAAAGAGAAGTCTTTAAGGGATGATTCCCGCACCACAAATCATGCCAAAACTTTATCTTAGACCCGTCTTCCTTCTCATATCTGGCAAATCTAGAAAACACTCCCCACCCCTCTTAATGTTTTTCCACAACCCCACCCTGAAAGGACCTACAACCTCTTTGGAACACCATCCTCCCCGCATACTATCATATTTGGTTTCCACCACCGATATCTACAACGCTTCTCTTTCTATGGAAAAATTCTATACCCCAATCCACTATAGTAAATTGGAGAACATTGGCTAGATGGAATTTAAACTCGTTGCCAACTCCACCCCACATAAAATCCTTTTGAAGTTTCTCAATCCATTTGGCAACTCCTATGGGGATGGGAAAAAGAGAGAGATAATAAGTGGGCAAAGGAGAGAGTGATTTTAATTAGAGCCACCACCCTTCGATAAGTTGAGCCTCTTCCAACCAACCGAAGGACCTTCCATCTTTCAAGAATGCCATCCTGTATTTATTTAGCCTTACATGAAGCTCCCAAAGGAAGAGCCAAATACTTCATAGGCAAAGATGACACCCTACAACCATCCAAGAATACAAGCCAAACCTCCAATATCATTCACCATGCCAACATGGGCTAACTCTAATTTAGATAATCTTCAATCTTGAGACAACTTCAAAACATAAGAAGAGACAACTTAGATGACGAAAATGGTCCATTTTTGCTTCATAAAAGATAAAATTATTGTCTGCAAACAAAAGATGGGACACTAGGAGCTCACCCGTATCCCTCGACCCCACCGAAAATCTCATAAAAGCCTCCTATCCACTGAGGAGGATAACATTTTACTCGAAGCCTCCATGACAACCACAAATAGCATAGGAGATAAAGTGTCTACTTGTCTTAGGCCACGAGAGCTATTAAAGCAACCCAGAAGGAGAACTATTAACCAGCACCGAGAAATGCATCCTAGATATACAGTGAGCTATCCAATCTCTCCATTTCTCCCCAAAGCCACATCTCTCAATAGATACGATGGCTTTAGAAACTTCAACGAGATTTCTTATGGGGAGGTATTAATGAGGAGTTTAAGTACCATTTAGTTAATTGGTCAAAAATTTGTTCTCTGAAGCAAACTGGTGGATTTGGGGTAAGAAACTTGATTAAGTTTAATCAAGCATTACAAGGTAAGTGGTTATGGCATTACGCTACAGAGGGAGGCTTTGTGGAGGCTGGCGGTGGAAGTAAACTATGATAGTATGAGCGGAGGTTGGTGTTCTAAGTAGGTAGAGGGACTCTTTGTAGTTGGAGTGTGGAAACATATTAGGAGGGGGTGGTGAGTTTTTTTTGAGATTTGTCAGATATGAAATGGGAGATGGAACTAAGATTAGGTTCTGGCATGATTTATGGTGTGGGGATCAACCACTAAAGGAATTTTTTCCGGAGTTGTTTATTATCTTTTGTTGTAAGGAGACGTGGGTTGCAGATAATATGCAGTTTTCTAATGGCAGTATTCAGTGGAATTTATCTTTTATAAGACTTGTACAAGGTTTGAAGGTTGATTTGGTGATTGCATTTTTTTATTTGCTGTATTCCCTCAGATTGAGACATGGTGGTGAGGATCGTATTTGGTAGATCCCTTTAAAGAGGAGGAAGTTTGAGTAAGGTCGTTTTTTCATGAGTTATCTTGTTTGGGGGGGTGGCTCTTGGAAGAGTATTTGGAGAGTCAATATTCCATTGAGAGTGAGTTTCTTTGTGTGGATGTCGACTCTTGGAAAGATTTTGAGTTTGGATAACCTGAGTGCATATAGATTCAAAAAAGAATCGACCTGATTTACGTCAAGAAAAAAGTAATAGTGGTGGATTGGTGTTGCATGTATAAAAGGAACGGCGAATCCATAGATCATCTTCTTCTCCATTGTGAAGTGGCAAGAGAATTATAAAATGAGATTTTTAGCCTTTTTGGAGTGGAATGGGTCATGCTTAGATGGGTGATAGAGCTGTTAAATTGTTGATGAGGTTAGTTGGGAAATCGTTCAGTTTTAGCCACATGAAGGATGCCCCCCCCTGTGCTTGTTAGAAGAGTTAGGGTTTGAGTCATTAGGGTTTTGGGGGTAGTTTAATCTTTATAGTATTTCCCTAATCCTATATAATAGGATGCTTGTATTTTTTTTTTTGACATGTCCGCACAAGAGGGGGGAGGGATTTGAACTAGTAACCTTCGCTTCATTAGGTGTGGTCTCAGCCGATTGAGCTACTTCTTGGGGACAATAAGTTGATGCTTGTATTAGGTTAACATAATTTGAATGATATAGTATCCTCCGCCTTTTGTGTCTAAACCGTTCATACAAATTATAACATGGTATCAGAGCCTTAGTTGTTTGTAGTAGTGTTTTTCCGCTATATTTGTGTTGTTTTGTTGAGTGTTTTTCTAGTGCCAGCACCGCCCATGTGGGCATAATGCCCACACGGGCAGTGCCTTGGTAGAGCATTTTTTTTTTTTTTGGTTTTACAGTGACTGGAGGAACTCCTTTGGTGAAGAGCAAAAAAAAAAAAAAAACCAGCACTGTCATTACCGCTGGGGTGCGTGTTCTTGTTGCTGGGTGTGATGGCCGGCATGTTTTGTGGTGGCTAGAGTGTTCTGTGATGGCCGGCGAAGTTACAGCGGACATCGGGGAAAAAAAAAAAATCCGGCCATTTGATGTTTGTGTTGTTAAAACATTGAGTTGTGGTCACCGTTTGCTTCTGTAGTTTCTGTTTTTGTAAGTGGCCGGAGTGATCTGTCTTCTCCGGCAAGTTTCGGCGAAGGTTCAGTGAAGGTCCGGCGAGCCTCCATTGATTGTTTCTGTTTTGTTTTCAGTGTTTTTTTTTTGGTTCTGTTTTAGGTCCTGCCGGCAT
>NC_081541.1:23266537-23287860 GCF_901000735.1 Corylus avellana | reverse complement strand
GTTCTACGCAGAATGTCGATGATAATTTTCTTTGGGCATTCGAGGGGTGTATGGCCCAAATGATGATGCTGAAAGGAGGGGTCTATGGGATGAGTTGGCCGGCTTGATGAGCTGCTAGAAGGTGCCTTGGTGTATTGGGGGAGATTTTAATGTGGTTTGGTTTCCAAGTGAGAGATCCGGGGACTCGAATTATTCTGTAGCAATGGTGGATTTTTCGGAGTTCATTTTTGTGCAGGGTTTGGTGGATATATCGCTTGTAGGGGGCAGTTTACGTGGTCCAATAATTAGGAAGATCAAATATGGTCTAAAATCGACAGATTTTTACTATCTTTGGAGGGGGAAGAACATTATCTGGATGTGACACAGAGGCAATTTACATGGTTGTTGTCCGAATCACTTTCCTTTGATGTTGGATTGTGAGGCACCTAGAGGAGGGAGAAGGTATTTTAAATTTGAAAATATGTGGTTGAAATTTGAAGGTTTTGTTGATCAGGTTAAATCTTGGTGGATGTCATATGAATTTCATGGCTTGCCTAGCTTTGTTTTGGCTAATAAATTGAAAGCTTTAAAGACGGATCTGAAAAAATGGAAATGAGGAGTATGGTGATGTAGGGAAGAAAAAGAAAGAATTAATTGCAGAGGATCATGGATTAGTAGTAGAGGAAAGGGTGAGGAAGTTTGATATGGCTAAGGAATCGGAGAAAACCCTTCTTTTTGAGGAAGTACACTCGAGAGCTTTGTGGTTGAAGGAGGGGGGACAAAAACACCAAATTCTTTCACAGGGTGGCAAACACCCACCACATATATAATCATGTGGAGTCCTTGTGGATCAATGGTGCTATGTCCAATAATCATGTGGAGGTAAAGGAGCATATTGTACAGTTTTATAGCAATTTATATTCTGAGCAGTGTTCTTGGAGGCCAAGGATGGATGGTCAATATTTTCTCTCCATTGATGCGGATGAGAGTACTTGGTTAGAAAGAGAGTTTGAGGAGCAAGAGGTGTGGGAGATGGTGAAGGGTTTGGAGGGTGATAAGGCGCCGGGGCCGGATTGTTTCACTATGGCCTTTTTTCAAAAATGTAGGGAAGTACTGAAACATGATATTATGGCTGTATTTTTGGAATTCCATAGTCGACGACAGTTTGAGAAAAGTTTTAATGCGATCTTTGTTTCTCTGACTGTAACATACCTGCTCTAAGTGGTATGATATTGTCCACTTTGGGCCAAGCCCACACAATTTTATTATTAGGTTTACCCCCAAAAGACCTCATACCATTTACAAAAAACATATACCATATAAACACATCATCTTTTCCACACCCAAGCAATGTGGGACGTCACACTGATTCCTCAAAAGGAAGGTGCAATGGAGGTGAAGGATTTTCGGCCTATTAGCATGGTGGGTGGGGTGTATAAAATCATATCCAAGGTTCTTGCTACTAGGTTTAAGTCAGTATTGGGAAATATTATTTCCAATTCTCATAACGCGCTCATTGGAGGTAGCCAAATTTTAGATTCAGTGCTTATTGCTAATGAGTGTTTGGATATTCACATTCAATTGGAGAAAACTGGTGTACCATGCAGGTTAGATTTGCAGAAGGTCTATGATCACTAGCTGGAACTTCTTGCTTTATTTGCTTAAGCGATGTGGTTTTGGGGAGAAATGGCGGGCTTGGATAGAGTGTTGTATTTCTAGGTGAGAATTCCATTCTTGTGAATGGAACTCCTTCGCTTGTTTTTAATAGCTCACGTGGGAAATAGCAGGGGGATCCAATTTCGCCGCTTTTGTTTGTGGTGGTTATGGAGACATTGAGTAGGATGTTGACTACGATGATGGAGCAGGGCCTATTGACAAGGTTCAAGGGGCAATGAAGCGTTGGTAGTGTCTCATTTACTGTTCGTTGATGACACACTGATTTTCTATGGTACACAGTCTGAGCAAATTCAACATTTGCGGTTTATTTTCTTGTGTTTTGAAGCAATGTCGGGTTTGAGAATCAATTTGGGCAAATCCGAACTTGTTGCTATAGAAGCAATGGAAGATGTCGAAGAATTGGCTAATATTCTTGGATGTAAAGTTGCCTCTTTGCATATGAAGTATTTGGGTTTGCCGCTGGGTGTCTCATATAAGGCCACATCTATTTGGAATGGCGTTATTGAGCAAATGGAACGTCGGTTGGCTAGTTGAAAGATGTTAAATCACCAATTATCCCAAAAGCTTAAGCTCATAGGAAGAGGTAAATTTAATCACTTAACCATTACTTTAACACTCCCTCTCACGTGTGCGCTCAAACTTCCTTTTAATAGGTGAGGCCCAACACATGGAATATTTAATTGAAATGAGGTGAATTGATGGAGTCAAGATTCGATCTCAGGACCTTTGGCACTTATACCATGTTAAATCACCAGTTATCCCAAAAGCTTAAGCTCATAAGAAGAGGTAAATTTAATCACTTAATTATTACTTTAACACTCCTCATGTGTGGGCTCAAACTTCCTTTTAATAGGTCAGGGGGATCTCAGGACCTTTGGCTCTGATACCACGTTAAATCACCAATTATCCCAAAAGTTTAAGCTCATAGGAAGAGGTAAATTTAATCACTTAACCATTACTTTAACAAAAGACACTATATTTGTCTAGGGATGGTCATTTGACTTTGCTTAAAGGTACCCTTTCTAATGTTCCTACATATTACTTATCTTTATTTCCTATTCCAAAGGGAGTGGCTAATAGGCTCGAGAGATGCCAAAGGGATTTCCTTTGGGGTGGCATTGGGGATGAGGTAAAATTCCACTTAGTAAATTGGAAGCGGATTTGCATGCCGATAAAAGAGAGAGGGCTAGGTGTTCGGAATCTGCTTCAATTTAATAGAGCCTTATTGAGGAAGTAGTTGTGGCAGTATGTTATGGAGAGTGAGGTCTTATGGAAAATGGTGATCAAAGCTAAATATGAGAATATGAAGGGTGGTTGGTGTTCGAAGGAGGTTATAGGGACATATTGAGTGGGTGTGTGGAAACATATTAGAAGGGGGTGGGACAGTTTTTCCAACTTTGTTCGTTTTGGGGTGGGGGTTGGATCTAAAGTAGCTTTTGGCATGATATTGGTGTGGGGATAGACCGTTGAAGCATGTTTTTCCGCCTTTGTTCACTATTACTAGACACAAAAATGCGTGGGTGGTGGATAACTTTCAATGGTATGATGGGGTTATTGGGTGGAATGTCCTTTTTATGCGACCAGCGCAGGATTGGGCGATGGAGTTGGTACTAGCATTTTTTGAGCAGTTGTATTCTTTCAAGCTATGTCATGGAGGGGGATCGGTAGGATGGAGCCCGTCCAAGAGGGAAATGTTCGAGGTGAAGTTGTTCTATAAGGTGTTATCTAGCCAAGCTCATCCTGTTTTTTCATGGAAGAGCATTTGGCAAGTAAAGGCACCTTTAAGGGTGGTGTTTTTTGGGTGGACAGCAGCCTTAAGGAAAATAGTGACGCATGATAATCTACTAAAGAGGAATATTGTGGAAGTTTAGTGGTGTTGTATGTGTAAGAAGAGTGACGAGTCCATTGATCACATTTTGCATCATTGCGAAGTGGCAGGCGAGCTATGGAATTACATTCTTACATTGTCCGGGGTAGAGTGGGTTATGCCGAAGCGGGTAATGGATTTGTTGACAAGCTGGGGTGGTTCGATTGGGTGCAGCCTAGTTAAGGAAATTATAAGGTTGGTCCCGTTGTGTGTAATGTGGTGTATTTGGCATGAGAAAAATGCGCGGCTATTTGAGGATGTTGAGATTTCGACAGTAGAGTTGCAAAAGTCTATGCTTAACTTGTTACATATGCGGATGGCGGCTCATCATAGATGAGATGTTCCTACTTTAGCAGATTTCACGATTTTATTTTCTTCATCTTCCTATGAAGGGTTAATCTTTGTATACTCCATGTGTACTAAGGTTACACCCCTCTACGCTTTATTAATAATATGAAATTACTTATCAAAAAAAATTTGGTAAATAAACTTTTTGTTGACAGTAACAAGAAGTCGAGAACAAAATTAAATAAGGAACTTGCCTTCCGACAGAACTCAACCCAACAAAAATAGGCGGCCTTGACACAGTCTTCAGAAAAGTTTGTAACTCCAGATGAGCCGAACATAGTTCTTCTTTTCTATGCAGATGTCCTGAAGAAACAAGTGCTGAAATTTCACCGCACTTCTTACATGAAAACTGCCATTCCAAAGGCAGAAACCAAAAGCCGCAAACACAGACACTCGATGGCCAATAATCTGTTAATGTAGTGAAGTAAAGATGGTGATGATATTGAAGGAACAAAAGTTGAAAATAATAGAATTTTTCAACATGGGGCACATAAACTTCTGCTTTAAAAAGAAAAGGGGCAATCTCAAAGCCATAAAGCAAATAACTTCATCAAATTCCATTTTTGGTTGGGGGCCAAATTTATCCCCAGCCCAGTCTCAGTTCAATAAATCATCTACCAACAAAAACTTCCCACAAATGACTATTCATGGAAGAGTTAAATATCATTCAATGCTGTGCATAAAATTCAACCAAGAACCATCTGATACCATTTGACTATGAAAATCTAGTATTATCTTTAGTCATAGGAAACCTCCTTGGTAACAAGGCAGCATTTGAGCTTGACAGGCTGGAAACCAGTATCCATTAGTAGTGGATAATGGATTATGATAGAACTGAAATGACTTTAGGAAGCAATAGTATAGGGGAACATACAGTAAATAATTGTATAATTTGGGAGGCTATAAATTATCAATAATTGTATAATTTGATCATTGCTTTTCATAATACTGTTTCAGCCGCAGTATTTGCACGCGACACTCCTTCTAGCCCTTTCCTTCGTCTCCCTCCGGTATGATAACAAAACTTCTCCTTCCACCCCTCCTTGTTCTGAGAACTCCATGAAATTCTCATAGCTATTGCTTTTCCTTCATGCATTATGGAGGACTTGGTGGCAGTGGATTCTTCTGAGGTATTTTGGGACCAATCCAGAGCAGGATATCCACGGATAATCGCATAGAAATGTGCTAACAGACATGGGCGGTTCCTGACAGTAGAAGAATATGATGGTAGGCATAGGAGTGGCTCGATCATTATACCAGAAGGACGTTATGGTCAAGGATGGACACGTCTCATATCGGAGGTGCGTCTGGCTAAGTCTTCACTGTGTGAGTCTAGGGAGGTCAGGGAAGTTAATAAGAATTATGACGTAGGGGGGAGAAGCAGCAGCTATGTGGAAGTTTTGGGGTCATCGCTGCAGTCGACAAAGGACTGTTTCAATGATTTCGCTGAGCCAATAGCCAAGGTGCCAAGGTGGTTGAAGGAGGCTTCTGCAGAGAAGGATAAGCAAGTTCAGCTTTCTACTATACAGAAGGAGGGTTTGTTCGAGTCCTTAATCCCGGTGAGGTCAGACAGCGGCGGTATGGAGGGCCCGAAGAAGAACCAGTCCTTTGGTGGGGAGCCACTGGGTGTTCACTGCGAAGCTCCGGCGAGCAGGTCAATCACCACGACGAGGCTGACAGCTTCGGAATGTGGTGCTGATCACGTGAAGGGATGAGAGGGGGTAGGTAGCCACGACGTGCAGTCCTGGTTTCGTGTAAAAGTTGATCTAATTAATGCAAAGGAGTCGTTGAGAAGATTGAGAGGCGAGGTGGACGTGGGGCTTGACAAAATTGAAAGTGCTATCAAATTTGTGGAGGGCCCGAGTGTTCTTCCTAGGCCTGGTCAGTCTTGCGATTATGGGCTAGCTGGAGGGGACAAACATAAGAAAGGAGAAGCCCAGCCCAAGAAGGTTACTAGGGGAAGGCCCAAGCATGGTATGAGTCTTCAGCCGGTGAAGATGCATTTTAGGAGGAAAGCTGCTTGGCCCGTGGAGAAAGGGGAGGCATCGGATAGAGGACCAAACCGGTTGGTGTGCCGGGCAGTTCGTCGGGAGGTCCAAACACTCCGGTGGGCTTCGCCGGTAACGCAGTAAGTCCCAATGCTAGGTCGTTGTACTGCGACAGGGAGGCCCACGCCGGTTCTGTCCTACAGATTGCCTCTACGTCTCCGGCAAAGGTGCCAACAGAGGTAGTTTCATCCAGTCAGGGGGCAGCGAGGAAGATTCCAGCAAGGGATGGTGTTCTGGGAGATGTTCCAATGGTGGGTTCCATGATCAAGGCTACGGCGACGTTGGAATTAAGCGATCAAGCATCGGGTTCTCCGGTTGGTGAGTCGGACTGCTTGACGAGAGGTCCAAAGACTCCGGTGGGCGTCACCGGTAACTCTGTTAGCCACGATGTTAGGTTGTTGTTCTGCGACAGGGAGGCCCACATCGGTGCGGCTTTGCAGATAGCCTCCACATCTCCGACAAAGGTGCCGACAAAGGAAGTTTTGCCTAGTGAGGGGGCGGCGAGGAAGATTCAGACAAGGGATGGCGTTTTGGGAGATATCTTGACGGTGGGCTCCATGTTCAAGGATACAGCGACGATGGAGTTAAGAGATCAAGTATCGGGTTCTCCGATTAAGACGGAGGGGCTTCTACCCAGTCTTGCCGACCAAGGTTCACTGAAGGGGGACTCAAGCATCTCTGGTCCAGGGATTCTGGGTAAGCAGCCTGGTAAGGGGGTGTCTCCGAAATTCTCTGGGTCTGCTGCCGGTGACGGTGAGGAGGCCGGGGGAGGTTCTCTGGGGAGCAACCCCGATGAAAAGCCTCTAGGTGTTTTTGTGTTGGGTATTCTGGGTTAGGAGCCGGGGCGTTGCATATCACAGCTTGATAACTTGGGTGGAGTTTCTATAGCAGTGGAGGGCTCTATTTCCCAGGAATCTTTTGTCCCAGATTCTATACAGGAGGTGCAGTTGGAGGTGCAGGAGAGGAATTCTATCATTAAGGCATGCAAGGAAGTTGGCCTATCTTGTGATGGAGAGGAAGGAAAGCTTGAAAAGACCATTGGGGTGCTTATGGCTGACAACAAAGGCAAAGAAGTGGAGAGGGAAGTGTGCACTCTTGCAATCAAGAAAGGTAAGAGGGAGCTAATTAACTTGCAGTCCTCTGTCAATTTTTTGAAGCATTCGTCAAGGGACAAGAATAAGGGGAGGGCCAGTCGAGTTAAATCATGAAACTTAAAATTCTGTCATGGAATGTGAGAGGTTTGAATGAGAAGGATAAAAGGTTGAGGGTTAGGAATTTGCTTAGAAGTTGGAAGGCAGATGTTGTTTGTTTCCAAGAGACGAAGATGGACTTTATTTCGTATAACTTAGTGAGGAGCTTATGGGGTTGTCCGTATGTGGAGTGGTGCTTTGTTCCTTCTATTGGGGCTTCGGGGGGTATTTTGCTCATGTGGAACAAGAGGGCTGTTGAGAAGGTAGATGTAGCGTTGGGATGTTATGTGGCGGCTTGCTCCTTCAAGAATGTTGAGGATGGCTTTGAGTGGGCGTTTGCGGGGGTGTATGATTCTAACAGAGTAAATGCTAGGTGTTTTCTTTGGGAGGAGCTGGCAGGGGTCATAAGCTGCTGGGACGTGCTGTGGTGTATCGGTAGGGATTTCAATGTCACCCTTTATCCTAGTGAAAGGTCGAGGGGAGCTCATTCACGGTCGGCAATGAGGGATTTTGGTGAGTTCATATCGGAACAGGGCCTCATGGACCTTCCCTTAGTGGGGGGGGGATTTCTACTTGGTCAAATAACAATTCTTGGTCTAGGCTTGACCGTTTTCTTGTCTCCCCGGATTGGGAAGCCCGCCACCCGGACTTGCGTCAGAAGAGGATGCTTCGGGTATGCTCCAATCATGCCCCTATTATTTTGGATTGTAATTCTCATCGGGGAGGCAAAAGGCCTTTCAAATTTGAGAATTTGTGGCTCAAAGTGGAGGGTTTTGTGGACAAAGTGCGCAGCTGGTGGGACTAGTATTATTTTCAGGGCACTTCGAGTTTCATTCTTTCCAAAAAGATGCAAGCTCTAAAGTGGGATATTAGGAGATGGAATGCTCAAGATTTTGGCAACGTGGGGGTTTGTATTAAGGCTCGTATGGAAGATCTTAAAGATCTGGATAGGATGGAGGAAGAAAGAGGTTTATCCACAGAAAAGATCGAGAAGAAAAGGGTGCTCGCAAGGGAGTTAGAAATTTCCCTCCTTCAAGAAGAAATCAGATGGAGGCAAAAATCTAGAATCGGTTGGCTGAAAAAGGGCGACAAGTGTACTAAATTCTTCCATCGGATTGCTAACGCCAACCGAAGACAGAATTACATTGAGTCTCTGAACATTCATGGCACTACTACCTCTGATCAAGAGGCTATTAGTAATCATATTACTCGCTTTTATGAGACGCTCTTCACAGAGACTCTCAGTTGGAGACCGAGGTTAGATAATCTTCATTTCGATATGTTGGAGGAGGGAGAGTCTTCTAGTCTGGAAGTTCCTTTTAAGGAAAGGGGGGTGTGGGAGGTGGTCAAAAAAATGGATAGGGATAAGGCTCCAGGCCCGGATGGTTTTTCTATGGCTTTCTTTCAGGATTGCTAGAAGGTGATCAAAAAGGATGTCATGGCTGTTTTTGTGGAGTTCTATGATCAAGGTAAATTCAAAAAAAGTCTCAATGCTACGTTCATTGCTCTTTTTCCAAAGTCGCATGGGGCATCCAATCTGAAGGACTTCCGTCCTATTAGCATTGTGGGGGGGATTTATAAGATTATTGCGAAGGTTTTAGCCAATAGAATGAGGGGAGTCATGAACCGGGTCATCTCCAACCCACAGAACGCTTTTGTCAAAGGTAGACATATTTTGGATTCGGTGCTTATTGCCAATGAATGCCTGGATAGCCATCTCAAATCTAGGAATCCCAATCTCTTGTGTAAGTTGGATATGGAGAAGGCTTATGACCACATGAACTGGAAGTTTTTACTCTATTTATTAAAAAGGTGCGGCTTCGGTGAGAAATGATGCTCTTGGATTGAACATTGTATCTCGTCGGTGCGGTTCTTGGTGTTGATCAATGGTTCGCCTTCCGGTTTCTTTGTTAGTTCGCATGGGGTTAGACAAGGTAACCCTCTTTCGCCTTTTTTGTTCATTATGGTCATGGAGGCCTTCAGCAGGATGATTAATGCCTCTATTAGTAGGGGTTTCATCAACGGGTTCTATGTGGGTGCCAGGGAGCATGAGAGGGTTTCTATTTCCCATCTTCTCTTTGCTGATGATACGCTGGTGTTTTGTGGGGCAACTTCCGAACATGTTAGATTTATTAAAGCCCCCATTATTGGCTTCGAGGCGGTTTCAGGGTTAAAAGTTAATCGGGCCAAGTCTGTTTTGGTCCCAGTCGGAGATTCGGTAGAGACGGATGAGTTGGCTAGCGTTATGGGTTGTGGTACTAGTTCTTTACCCTTGAAGTACCTGGGTCTTCCACTAGGGGCTTCCTTCAAGCAGTTGGCTATTTGGGATGACATGTTGGAGAAAATTGCTAGAAGGTTGGCCCCTTGGAATCGTTCATATTTGTCCAAGGGGGCGAGGCTCACTCTCATCAAGAGCACCTTATCCAATCTCCCCACCTATCTTTTGTCTCTTTTCCCCATCCCTATTTCTGTGGCAAATCGCATTGAGAAGATTCAACGGGATTTTTTATGGGGGGGTTCAAGGACGAGCTTAAGTTCCATTTGGTCAGTTGGCACGAGGTTTGTTCTCCGATTGCTGAGGGAGGTCTAGGGATTCGGAGCTTGCGTCTTTTTAATCAAGCTCTCTTGGTGAAATGGTTGTGGAGATTTGCAAATGAGGAAGAAGCTTGGTAGAGAAGTGTCTTGGTGGCAAAGTATGGGGTGGATTGGGGTGGTTGGCGTTCAAATGTTCCTCGTGGAACGTATGGGGTGGGGTTATGGAAACACATTTGACATTTGTGGGGGTTGGAGGTCGTTTCGGTGCCACTTCAGATTAGTTCCTGGTTTGGGGGGGGAAGGTCAAATTTTGGGAGGATTGTTGGTGTGACGAGACGTCTCTCAAGGATGCCTTTCTGGGTCTTTTTAATATTGCTTGCAACAAGGATGCTTCCATTGCGGATATCCGGGAGTGTGTCAATGGGATGGTTCACTGGAATGTTACTTTTACTCGTAGTATTCATGATTGGGAGGAAATGGCCTTAGTCTCTTTCTTCTCGCTCTTATATTCGTCTTCGATTCGGGGGGTAGGGGAGGACCGGATGTGGTGGATCCCTTCAAGTAAAGGAAAGTTCGAGGTTCGTTCCTTCTATAGGATGCTTGCCTTTAAGGAGCCTAACCACTTCCCGTGGAGAAGCATTTGGCGCAATAAGGCTCCTTCGAGAGTGGCGTTTTTCGCATGGTCGGCCACCCTTGGGAAATCTCTCACGTTAGATAATGTTCAGAAGAGAGGTATTGTTGTGATTAATTGATATTGTATATGTGAGGCAGATGGGGAGTTCGTGGATCATCTCTTTCTTCATTGTGGGGTCGCGCGCAAGTTGTGAGATGTTATCTTCTCTCGCTTTAACATGAGTTGGGTTATGCCTAGAAGCGTCAAGGAGATGTTTGCTAGTTGGTGGGCGGTCGGTAGAACTAGTAGTGCCGTGGTATGGAAGATGGCTCCCCTTTGTCTTCTATGGTGTCTTTGGAAGGAAAGGAATGCGAGATGCTTCGAGGATTTGTCAAGGAACCTTGAGGACCTTATTCACTTCTTTTTGTACACTTTATTCACATGGACTGCAGGCTGGCTTGGACCTTATTCACTTCTTTTTGTACACTTTATTCACATGGACTACAGGCTGGCTTGCTCCTTTAGTGATCAATTTTCCTGAGTTTCTCTTTATGTTCTCTTCTTCTTTCTCCCCTACTTAGTCGCTCTATTATATACTCCCTATGTACTTGGGTTGCGCCCCTCTACTCTCTTTAATGCATTATTACTTATCAAAAAAAAATCATTATACAGACAAGTTTTCAAAAGCGGTCCCCACAAAAAAATAGTTTTTTTAAAGTGTTTTCAAAAATAGTTTCAAAAGACAAAACAAAAAGATTTTGTTGATAATTTTCACGAAACCATATTTGGCAACTGGACTGAAAACTAGTATAAAAATAGAAAAATAAGAACCAGTGTCACATATGTGACTAGCAGCACTTGCGTGGCCATTGGAACAGTCTGGCAATGCCCACAGCTTGTCACCAGTTGTGGCGGCACTGTGCGGCCACTAAATTGTCTGCCAACCACTACAATGTCGCTGGACCTGTCTAGTGGCCACCAAAGGACACCACCATGTGGCCGCCAGCTTCCAACAGGGCTAAATTTTTTTTCTTTTATTATTTGTTTATTTTTCAAAAACACTTTTCAAAATAGTTATTCAAACAAATTTTAGAAGTACCTCCTACATGCAACACTTTTTCATATGTGACCCCTGTGTTTTAGAAAACAATTCTCGAAACATTTCAAAATAGAAAACACTATTCAAAAACTTCCCTAAACAGGCTCTTAATAATTTGGTCATGATTCTCTCTGCCTCTCTCCCTTCCTGCTTCTTTTCTCTTTCTTCATTACTGTTCAGATCATACTTCGCCACCACCTTGACAGCAATCAGATTTGAAACTTCCTGCCTAACCTTTCCCATACCTGTCAAAAGCCTAAACCCCCACAGAACAAGTATCGATAGAGTAGTCATTGAAATCACTCTTTAGAACCCCTGTTAAACCCTAATTTGTATGCTGCCCTGTAATTACAACAAACACAATTTCCAGATCCCATGACATGAGCAATTGTAACCAAGTTTCTAAATTTCTCCTATGTCAGCCAGTCAATAGACACCTAAATTATATTCTGTCAATAGAACTAAATCAAAAACACCAAAATTGTCTCCTCACTTTTAACAATTTCCTATGATTTTAATTATTTAGTAAGAACACGGGATTCATACCTTAGACTTTCACCAGCCTTTCGCACATTGCAAACGAGGAAAAAGAAGTGACTGTACAAAGTTCAAGAAAGAAAATTTTGAAATAATATGTGAAGAAGATAAGCATACCAGGGCATTCAACAACTTCTTTGCTAAATCCGTACCTGTTATATGAAATTAGTGAAAAAATAGAAATCAGTACTAGTATGTTTTTTTTTTCTTTTGATAGGTGATCAGTACTAGTATGTTTTTTAGTCAAAGAAGCAAATTCACTTGATGATGACGAAAATTTGTAAACGACGAGGCCATTCTAACCAACTCATCAAAAAAGAGTAAACTAAGCATCATCACAAGAATATTCTTACTTGTTTAATAGCACTTTCCATTGGCTTATGAAAAAAAACTAAAATTAGACTCGTCTCTTGCAATGATGCACAATTTTTTTTTGACAAGTAATCCATGTCATTAAAAAGCGTAGAGGGGCAAACCCTACTACACAGGATATATACAAGAGATAACCCCTATTAATGATTAAAAAAACACAAATCCACAAATTCAGAAAATGTAGAAACAAATGAGATATTATATGCCCCTATCCATATATAAAGTGAATTGACCAAGATGTTCTCGAGCTCTTCCATCAACTTTTCACAACCTTCAAAACACCTTGCATTCCGCTCTCTTCATATAATCTACATTAAGCCCTGTTAAAGTTTGTATGAACGGTTTAGACACAAAAGGCCGAGGATATTATATTATTCAACTTATGTTAACCTAATACAAGCATCATATTATATAGGATTAGGAAAATATCATAAAGACTAAACTACCCCCAAATCCCTAATGACTCAAACCCTAACTCTTCTAACACTCCCCCTCAAGTTAGAGAATATACATCATATGAATCCAGCTTGGAAGATACAAACAAACGAAAAACAACTAGAAAAACATACTCTAACACTCCCCCTCAAGCTGGAACAACTTGGAGCACACAATACAAAGACTCATACAAATAACAAAATAATTTAATAAAACTTCAAGGCCGGTCGAAAACTCATCAGAAACTTGAACAACCAAGATTTGATCGGATCTCGCCGCAAAACACCAAGGCCGGTCGAATACAACGATCACTAACAACATATGTGATCGGGTCTCGCCGCAAAACATCAAGGCCGGTCGGATACATCGATCACTAACAACAACAATCACTTTTCACGTGATCAACCACCGAGTTTCACCGCAAAACAACTACTAGACAAAAAAAAAAAAAAAAACTTCGCTGGAACTTAGCCAGAGCTTCAAAACTGGCACGAGACAAGCAGAACATGCCAGCAGGACCTAAAACAGAACAAAAAAAAAAACACTGAAAACAAAACAGAAACAGTCAATGGAGGCTCGCCGGACCTTCGCTGAACCTTCGCTGGAACTTGCCGGAGAAGACAGATCACTCCGACCACTTCAAAAACAGCAACTACAGAAGCAAACGGTGACCACAGATCAATGTTTTAACAAGACAAACATCAAATGGCCAGATTTTTTTTTTTCCCCAATGTCCGCTGTAACTTCACCGGCTACCACAGAACACTCTAGCCACTACAAAACATGCCGGCCATCACACCCAGCAACAAGAACACGCACCCCAGCAGTAATGACAGTGCTGGTTTTTTTTTTTTTTTGCTCTTCACCGGAGGTGTTCCTCCGGTCACTGTAAAACCAAAAAAAAAAAAATGCTCTACCAAGGCACTGCCCGTGTGGGCATTATGCCCACATGGGCGGTGCTGGCACTAGAAAAACACTCAACAAAACAACACAAATATAGCGGAAAAACACTACTACAAATAACTAAGGCTCTGATACCATGTTATAATTGGAATGAACGGTTTAGACACAAAAGGCGGAGAATACTATATTATTCAACTTATGTTAACCTAATACAAGCATCCTATTATATAGGATTAGGGAAATACTACAAAGACTAAACTACCCCCAAAACCCGAATGACTCAAACCCTAACTCTTCTAACAAGCACAAGGGGGGGGGGGCATCCTTCATGTGGCTAAAACTGAACGATTTCCCAACTAACCTCATCAGCAATTTAACAGCTCTATCACCCGTCTAAGCATGACCCATTCCACTCCAAAAAGGCTAAAAATCTCATTTTATAATTCTCTTGCCACTTCACATTGGAGAAGAAGATGATCTATGGATTCCCCATTCCTTTTATACATGCAACACCAATCCACCACTATTACTTTTTTCTTGACGTAAATCGGGTCGATTCTTTTTTGAATCTATATGCACTCAGGTTATCCAAACTCAAAATCTTTCCAAGAGCCGACGTCTACACAAAGAAACTCACTCTCAATGGAATATTGACTCTCCAAATACTCTTCCAAGAGCCGCCCCCCCAAACAAGATAACTCATGAAAAAACGACCTTACTTCAAACTTCCTCCTCTTTAAAGGGATCTACCAAATACGATCCTCACCACCATGTCTCAATCTGAGGGAATACAGCAAATAAAAAATGCAATCACCAAATCAACCTTCAAACCTTGTACAAGTCTTATAAAAGATAAATTCCACTGAATACTGTCATTAGAAAACTGCATATTATCTGCAACCCACGTCTCCTTACAACAAAAAATACTAAACAACTCCGGAAAAAATTCCTTTAGTGGTTGATCCCCACACCATAAATCATGCCAGAACCTAATCTTAGTTCCATCTCCCATTTCATATCTGACAAATCTCAAAAAAAACTCCCCACCCCCTCCTAACATGTTTCCACACTCCAACTACAAAGAGTCCCTCTACCTGCTTAGAACACCAACCTCCGCTCATACTATCATAGTTTACTTCCACCGCCAGCCTCCACAAAGCCTCCCTCTGTAGCGTAATGCCATAACCACTTACCTTGTAATGGTTGATTAAACTTAATCAAGTTTCTTACCCCAAATCCACCAGTTTGCTTCAGAGAACAAATCTTTGACCAATTAACTAAATGGTACTTAAACTCCTCATTAATACCTCCCCATAAGAAATCTCGTTGAAGTTTCTAAAGCCATCGTATCTATTGAGAGATGTGGCTTTGGGGAGAAATGGAGAGATTGGATAGCTCACTGTATATCTAGGATGCATTTCTCGGTGCTGGTTAATAGTTCTCCTTCTGGGTTGCTTTAATAGCTCTCGTGGCCTAAGACAAGTAGACACTTTATCTCCTATGCTATTTGTGGTTGTCATGGAGGCTTCGAGTAAAATGTTATCCTCCTCAGTGGATAGGAGGCTTTTATGAGATTTTCGATGGGGTCGAGGGATACGGGTGAGCTCCTAGTGTCCCATCTTTTGTTTGCAAACAATAATTTGATCTTTTATGAAGCAAAAATGGACCATTTTCGTCATCTAAGTTGTCTCTTCTTATGTTTTGAAGTTGTCTCAAGATTGAAGATTATCTAAATTAGAGTTAGCCCATGTTGGCATGGTGAATGATATTGGAGGTTTGGCTTGTATTCTTGGATGGTTGTAGGGTGTCATCTTTGCCTATGAAGTATTTGGCTCTTCCTTTGGGAGCTTCATGTAAGGCTAAATAAATACAGGATGGCATTCTTGAAAGATGGAAGGTCCTTCGGTTGGTTGGAAGAGGCTCAACTTATCGAAGGGTGGTGGCTCTAATTAAAATCACTCTCTCCTTTGCCCACTTATTATCTCTCTCTTTTTCCCATCCCCATAGGAGTTGCCAAATGGATTGAGAAACTTCAAAAGGATTTTATGTGGGGTGGAGTTGGCAACGAGTTTAAATTCCATCTAGCCAATGTTCTCCAATTTACTATAGTGGATTGGGGTATAGAATTTTTCCATAGAAAGAGAAGCGTTGTAGATATCGGTGGTGGAAACCAAATATGATAGTATGCGGGGAGGATGGTGTTCCAAAGAGGTTGTAGGTCCTTTCAGGGTGGGGTTGTGGAAAAACATTAAGAGGGGTGGGGAGTGTTTTCTAGATTTGCCAGATATGAGAAGGAAGACGGGTCTAAGATAAAGTTTTGGCATGATTTGTGGTGCGGGAATCATCCCTTAAAGACTTCTCTTTGGAATTGTTTAGAATTACCAACTGTAAGGAGGCTCTGGTGGCGGATCATGTACAATTCCTTAACGGCAACCTTAAGTGGAATATTTCTTTTACCAATTCAATGCATGATTGGGAAGTGGACCTGGCCACTTCATTCTTTAATCATTTGTATTTTCTCAAATTGAGACGAGGTTGCAAAGATAAAATGTGTTGGATTCCTTTCAAAAGATGGAAGTTCGAGGTTAGATCTTTCTACCATGTGCTTTGCACTCTTGTTGGCTCCCCATTTCCTTGAAAGAGCATTTGGAGAACTAGGACTCCTTCAAGAGTCGTGTTCTTTGTGTGGACGGCACTAGGAAAAATCTTTAACTTTGAATAACTTGAGAGAGAGAAGCATCATAGTGGTAGACTAGTGATGTGTGTGCAAGAGAGGAGCTAGAAGACTATTGATCACCTTCTCCACTATGATGTGGCTAGAGAATTGAGAGTTTCAATTTTCCATATTTTTGGTGTAAAGTGGGTCATGCCTAAGAGGGTGATGGATTTATCAGTTAGTTGGAGAGGACAATGTGGAAATTGATGTATTTTAGAAGATTGGAAGTTGGCTCCTCTATGCTTAATGCATAACATTTGGGGAGAGCGAAATGCGAGAAGTTTCAAAGACTAAGAGATCAGTGATAGACTTAAAAGCTGTCATCTTAAACTCTCTTTATACTTGAATGGCGATGTACACTAGTCCTCGCTTTTCTAGAATTTCAGAATTCTCTTTTATTCCCTAAATAGGGTTCTCTCAGTTATGCTTCTTGTATACTTAGGTTGCACCCCTCTATGCTTTTAATGAGATTGAATTACTTAGCCACAAAAAAAAAAAAAAAAAGTTAAGGGAAAAATATAAAAAAGCCCTCCAAACTACCAAACGTTTGCAATATAGCCCCCCAATGTTCAAAAAGTACTAAGTAGCTCCCAAACTACCAAAATGTATCAAAAATGCCACTTTTTTTTTATATTCCAATAATACCCCTATTCTTTTTACAAATAAAATAATAAAATAATTGTAAAAAAAAAAAACCAAACAATTTTTTAAAAATAGAAAAAAACCAATGGGCGAATAAATACAAAAAAAAATGTTTTTTGGAATAAATAAATTATTTAGGCCAACTACAGTGACTATTCATGTCATATTAAAGTAAAATCAAAGATACGATTCTTGAGATATTCTAAAAAAAACAATTTAGTCCCTGGAGTCAAATTCTGTTAAAAATTTGTTTTTATTCGCGCATTGATTTTACTATACGACATGAAGCAATTTGTAATTTAGGCCAATTACAGTAACTAATTATTTATTTATTCCAAAAAACTCTTCTTTTTTTTTGCATTTATTCACCCATTGGTTTTTTTGTATTTTTCACTAATTTTTTGGTTTTTTTTTACAATTATTTTATTATTTTATTTGTTAAAAGAATAGGGATATTATAGGAATATAAAAAAATAAGAGCCTTTTTGATACATTTTGGTAGTTTGGAGGGTTACTTTAGTACTTTTTGAACATTAGGGAGCTATATTACAAACAGCTAGTAGTTTAGGGGGCTTTTTTATATTTTTCCCAAAAAGTAATAATCAAAGTCGCTACTCACAATCTCTTAAGATGTATTTATAGCTAGAACATAACACTAGCATTGCCCTAAACATTAAGAAGACTTTGGTGTTTTGTATGTACAAGAGTGGGTAGTCTATCGATCACCTTCTTCTTCATTGTGAAGAAGCAAGAACTTTACAAAGCACGTTATATAATTTGTTTGGTGTTAAATGGATTGTGCCTAGAAGCATGAGAGAGTTGTTGATGGGTTGGGGAGATCAAGTGGGGCGTCGTGATATTTTGGAAGTTTGGAGGTTGGCTCCTGTATGTTTAATGTGGTGTATTTGAATAGAGTAAAATGTACGAAGCTCTGAAGATAGAGAGACTTTGGGGGTGGAGCTAAAAAAGACTATATTCAACTCCCTTTACACATGGATAACAGCTCATAAAAGTTTTCTTTTTTCCAGTTTTTCTAACTTTTTGAACCTTTGTTCTTATTTTACTACTGAATACGGGATTTTCTTGTATACTTCCTATGAACTAGGGTTTCAACCCTCTGAGTTTTACAATGAGATTAAATACTTATCAAAAAAAATTGCCCTACTCAAGTGACTCGCATGACAATCACATGGCCCCTTTAAAAGACTTAAAGTAAATCAAACAAATGGTACATGACTGAAAATAAGAATTAAAACAAGATCAGCCCAATATATATCTTTCATTAATTCACAGACATTGAACTTCCACATTTCAGACTTCCATATGTTATTTCAAACCTACTGGATAGACCAGATGGAATGCACAAGTATCAGGGCTTGAAAAGTTCAAATAATGCTCAAGAAGAAGAAAGCTACAGACACATTTATGTCCCATGGTACATCATAGGATAACCTATAAATATGGCCTTTTTTATCTCAAATATATATGTGTATGTGTGTGTGTGTGAAACTAATTACTCACAATAACAGGGGCGATGGAGGCCTATCATGCCATGTGGGGAGACCTGTTACTGGATCCTGAGTCAAGAAAGGAGCACTGCGATGAGTTTAAGAAAGACAGAAGCCATGTAGCTCTGGACAGTACAATAAGCTGGACAGTACAATAAGCACACAGCAAGGCACTTCGATTTTATTCTTTTCTTTCCTTTCTCTCTTTTCTCTTTTCTTTTTCTTTTTTTTTTTTTAAATTCACTGCTATATGTTGTTTCATTAATAAACTATCAAGTCGAGGTTTTGTCTTTTGAATAATTGAGTTGCGGCTACATAATGAATCAAAAGCATCAACAAATCTGGTGTAGAAAACACCAACCGTAAAAGGGAAAGTACTCAGATTCAGTTCATCACATCTCCATGATCCCCAACTTTCAGTGAAAAGAGGCCACATCCAATGAATCACGTCCTTCCAACAAACCTATGTGCATGGAGGTAGATCAAAATCGATAAAGCTATGGATGAAAAACCTACTTCAATAAAAGGGGAACAGAATCTATTTATTTTTTAATGATGTTTTTCTATCAGCAAAATTGCACTTCACATGACTAGGCAAAAAACCAGTTACAGTGGCATCATTCATGCTTTTCTACTGAGAAGCATGAGTACCTTATCAATGGGAGCTTCCTGGAGATATCTATACAAAAGTGGAAGTTCTTTTCTGAACTGGCGCTCAAATGATGAAGGTGCACTACATGGTAAATCAAGAAAAGAACTAATGTAATCATACAGAAAAAGATTTCGCTCCACAATCCTTATTGCTGATTACTGGACAGGTAACACAAAGTTGCGAGAAATGTCTTAGGAAAATTGACTGAAAAAAATACATGGTCTTTCAAGAAGAATGGAAACTATAAAGTCTCAATTGAATATCTAAAAGTTGATAAAGGTGGTTCAAATGCATGAAAAAATACATATGAAAGGTCAAAAGGGACATTGAAACCTGTCAGCCAGAGAGAGAGAGTAGCAGACCATTGTAATTGCAATAACATGAGAACATAAGTAAAATTTTTTTTTTACTTATCAAAAAAAATATTTTCTCAAATTTTCACCAAGTTATTTCACTCATCATGGATCCCCAACATGATACCAAAGTATCTAAAAAGTCTTTGTTTTGAGTCTAGGTGATGCTGGCAACGAGAAATCAATTCATTTTTATTTTATTCTATTTTAAGAGTCAAGGGAATTTCTAGAATTTTATATTTATGGGCATGAGCTGTACTTTTGATCCGTTAGGTCTTATTTTGGGTTTATTACATTATTAGGTTTTATTTATGGGTTTCGCATATTTGGTTTGGGCTTTAACTAGTATAAGTACATTAGGGTTAGGCATTATATGCCAATATACATAGATGTAGGGTTTTTCTAATAATAGTTGAATAAAGAAGCAACTATGCAATTTCCAATTGACACAACCCTTCTCTGAGGTGTGATGCCAAGGAAACCCAAAGATACTTAAGATAACTAGGAGTGATGCCTATGTTTTTCTTTTTTCTTTTTCTTCTTTCTATTTTCTTTTCAGTTTTTAGCAATTTTATTTTAAATTCCAACCAACATTAATCTGATTTTCTTATATCATTTTCCTAGAATCCAATTCTAAAGAACCCAAACCACCCATACTATCCACAGCCCAGGAACAGCCATCTAAACCCTAACAACGTGTTTGATTGGCTACTTAAACAGCAAAAATGTTGTTTAAACACAAAAGACAATTTTAAGATGTTAGTTATCTAAAGAAGTTTTTAGATGTGATCCCCACAGAAAACACTTTTTCAGTGTTTAATTACAAAATACTTTTCGATAAGTAACTAAAAAAAAAAACTTTTTGGAGGGTAAAAAGTTAATGTAAGAAGGATTTGTATAGATTTAAAAAATAATAATAAAATAAAATAAAACAATCACTATAGGGGATATAAACTTTTTCCTAGAATCCAATTCTAAAAACCCAAACCACCCATACTATCCACAACTATCATTAACCTGTCAGCCATTAAATTACAATATCCTACAATCAATAATAAGTAGCTGGAGCCCTTGGGGTTGGCTCAAGTGATGAAGGCCTTGAATTTTGGTGGTATAACCATCAGGTCTAAGGTTTGAATCTCCTTGGGTGCAAACAATCCTTGGGGCCACACCCCTAACAAAAGCTAAATTTAACCGAATCATGCGGTAGGAGTGCATTACACAGGTTTGGGGTTAATCCTTTAGGGGTGTATACACGAAGTGACCCTACCTAGGGGGGTTTCCCCATCATCAAAAAACAATTAGTAGATGACTTATATTTCCATATTGCTAACAACGGTTCCATCAAAATGTCAACACTAGAGGGGATATAAACAATAGGCTGATATCTAAACATATCTATGGACCATTTTCATTATTAAAACAGTTAATTGTTTTTTTTTTTATTTAGCACTGGGTATCCAGAGCTTCGCTCCGACTAACCCCGAGGGTGCACAGGCCCTCGGCAAGGAGTTTCCCGCAAGTGCAGCTCAGTTAATTCAAGAGGCGAACCCCCAATCCGATGGCCCCAAGAAGCAGTTTGCACTCAGTGGGTTTTGAACCTAAGACCTTGAAGAGCATACTCAAAGTCCCAGGTTGTCCAACCACTGAGCCAACCCCTTGGGGTTTAAAATATTTAATATTTAAAATGCCAATTTATGCATTTGAAATCAACCATTCCAGAGAAAAAGAAAAATATTGATAAGTCCAGTGCAATGGTAAAATTTTAAGTTGTCAAGCACAAGTATGTCGATTTTTCAAGTCTTGAAGGTCAAAGTCGTATACAAGGGATCCCTCCCGACTCCCAGAA
>NC_081541.1:23254713-23266516 GCF_901000735.1 Corylus avellana | reverse complement strand
AAGTTAGGACCAACTATGGGTAGTGACCCTTTTTTTTTATAAGTAACATTAAGATAACTTTGTTATCTATAGCAGTAGAACTTCTACTCTTCCTATATGACCAAAATGGAGTAACATCTAAGTTTTCCCTCATAGAGGAGACTCCTACTGTATTAACTATTCATGAGGCAAATTTGAGGCTAGACAGTCACAACAGAAGATAGATAATTACATTCAATGTTCAATTGTGCAAAAAGAAAATGAAATTCTTCACCTATATGGGACGACATATGGGGCAGCAACTACGCAACGGACACAAAACATTTCCGCAAGGCTCCACCCTTCCTGCATCATCAAGGAAAGGAGATCTTCCGGGTATCAATCACTTAATGGCACCTACTGCCTGAATTCAGTTTTCAAATCAACAAATCTAATACGTATATGTATGTATGTATAGTATTCCAAACCATTTGTTATCTTATGGAAGGTCACTTTCCATTAATATCTTTCCTTTAGAGAAAAGAAAAGAAAAGAAAAGAGAAAGTAGATATACAGTACGACATTTTCTTTTATCTTTTTTTTTTTAATGAATAAAAAGTTTCCTTATGTCTTCCATGGCATACCACACCCAACCCACTCTTTCCCACCATCACCATCATTGATGACATGATGGCTGAATATATTGGATGTACACATAATTATCAGTCGTTGATAACAAAGAAATTAAATGTCAAACTTAAAAGGGCAGATAATTCAATTTCTTTTATTTTTTATAAAAAACTATGTTAAATCTCAAAAATAAAGGTGAAAGTATCTTTATAAACCATTTCTGAAACTTTTTGTAAGATTTTTTTTTACTAAACTTTTTCAACGATAAAAAAGTACCAATGCAAAGAAATTTATCAGAATAAAATCACCCTCCAAGCTTGGGCCACATCCAAATATCCTTTGAACTAGAGAATAGCACTCTTGTCTATGTTCTCTTTGAAGCTTTTCTTTGTGCAGCAAAAATGACAACTCCATTGAGGTTGATCCTGATAAGACAAAAGGATCCATTAAAAATGTAAGCTTGTTCATTACTGTAGACAACCAATTTCATCCATTATAATTTAGCTTTGTTTAGAAAATAACAAGGAGAAGGAGACCAAAGTCAGCAATCCAAACCTGTAGCAGTCTCATGATTTTGATCAGTAGAAAGAACAGGCAGTGATGAAATTGGATAATAAGCAACATGCTTTTCTGCCAAGTGAAGACCTAAGTTCTGCAACCAAGGAATCATGACATGAACAGGCTTTGCTTAAAATTGTATTCAGTAACTTTTAGAAAAGCCGTGACTCAATTTTAAGGTATGAAAACTTTTTGTGAATAGTTTTTATATCAATTTGTTCAAGTTTTATGCCATGAGAAAGCTTTTAAAAACTGACCACTCTAGTTTTGTGAATCCAAAGGGCAGGCTAGAGTCCATCAAAGAAATGGTGAAACAGCATATTCATGTATAGACCAACCAGGTAAGTGAAGCCTGAGTAAAGACTTTTGATCTTCTCGGCTCAATTTTTGGGTTAAAGTTGGCATGTTAATTTCCTTTGTTTGTTAGTAATGCAGCCTGTGATTGCTTTTGTTTGAATTTACTACCACATATCAGCCTTAGCTCAAGAGGCTGGTTTCGAGATGCAGCCTTTTGACTTGTATTCATGTCTTGTATTCTTGTTCTTAATTATTGATGGAATTAAGTCCAAAGAAAATAATCAGCAATTCTGTTACCAGGACCACAGTCCAATGAAAATAATCAGCAATTCCTAAAGATGAAAATAATTAGGAATTTCAAACCTCATGTGCTGAATGAGTTATCAGGACCACATTGTATTGCTTCTGGTCACAAGCAAAAGCTGCAGCAATGGCCTGGAAAAGGTAAGGGAGGAGGATGGGGAGGTAGGAAACATTGCAACTGTTACGAATGGCACTGTCATTACAATATCAATATGCATTACAAAGAGAAACCCATCAATATACCCGCCATATAAAACATTCTCTCAGTTGAAGACAGAATTTTTGTTTAATTACAGAAATTTCTTGAGCAATAGTAAAGTAAAATTTGGTGGGCTGACATTAAGAATACAAAAATCTGCACATATAAATCCAAGAAGACATAACCAGTGTCAATGTTTTGCCACATTTCATTTGAATTGTTATATTTCCTCTTTTAGAGTCCGTTTGGCCCTGCAATTTCGCAAGCCAAATGTGCATATTTGTACAAATTGCAAAAATTATCCCGTTTGGAGGTTTGTTCTAAAAAATTGTGGTTAAAGCGGAATTACGATTTTATTGGCCAAACTGCAATTTTATCAAAGTTTTTTTTTTTTTAATTGTGTTTTTACTATCTACATTTTGAAATAACAATTTTTAAAATTGCATGTTTTGAAACCGCTAATCCAAACCCACAGTATAGCAGAAAATAAAAATAAATCAATCAATCAATCAATAGCTGAGAGTTATTTCTCTACTTTTGTCTATTTTCTCTAAATCTAGCTATTTATAAACTTGTACTAGATTAACTCTCTGTTTGGTTGCGGAGAAAAGGAAAGAAAAAATTAAAATTCTAGGACTCAGAAAACTTAGAAATGCTCTATTTCGATTTTCCTCTAAAATGTTACAGAGCAACCAAACGGAAAAAGGAACGGAGGGACAGTCTTACAGCGATGGGATAGACGTCGCCTCTAGTACCGAAGGCAATGAAGATGGCAATGGGTTTGGTTCTTTCCTCCGTCTCAGCCTCCATCACTATTTCAGAACATGCTCCAAACAAAGCTCTTTTATTGGCCACCCTCTAAATATATGTTTTTTTTTTTTTTTAATTAATGATATTTTTTTAGTTGAGTTGAAAATTTTTGAATTAAGTTGAAAAAAGTTGAGTTGAGTTGAGAAATACACCGTTTGATTTGAAAAAAGAGTTGAGTTAAGTTGGGAAAAATATCTATTTTAAGGCTCGTTTCCCTGTGCGATTTTTTTTATTGTTTTTTTTTATTCTTTTACCGGATAAAAATTAGCTATAAACTAATTTGTATTTAATTTATATAGATCAATCTAATAAAGTAGTATATGTCCATTGGCATATGAGAATTACATGTTATTAAAAAAAATATGTGATTAAAAAAACATGTGATTTTCACATGCTAATGAACACATGTCACTTTATTAGATTAATTTGAATGAATTAGCTACAAACCATATTGCATATACCAAGATTTTTTTATAAAAAAAATTATTTTTGAATAGTTTAAGGAATATGAAACGAAAATTTGGGAACCTAAATTAAATTGAATATATATATGAATTTTAAAAAGAAAAAACCAAAAAAAACAAAAAATAGATGGTTAGAAAACCATCCCTAGGGGGTGGCAACGGGTGGCTATGCCAACTCTAAGTGCCTAGGGTGCCCCCAAAACTAATATGGGTGGCCAAGACATCCACAACTGAAAACAGCTTGGGGGTAGGCCCTCTCTAGGCACTGTTAGGGGGTGGCTCAGCCACCACTATTAATGAGACGGGGGTGGCTGGGTGGTGCCCATGGTGCCCCCGAAACTAATTTGGGTGGCCAAGACACCCACAAACGAAAACAACTTGGGGGTGGGCCCCCTCTAGGCACTGTTAGGGGGTGGCTCGGCCACCACTATTAATGAGATGGGGGTGGCCAGCCACCCCTGAAAAGCGCTTAGGGGTGGTCCGACACCCTCAAGTTTTTGTTTTTTTAAAAAAAAATATATTTTTTTGTTGCTTTTCTTTCTTTTTTTTTTCTTTTTTTGTATTTTATTTTTGACTTGGGTTGAAAATATTTGAATTGGGTTGAACAAATTTGAGTTGGGTTAAAAAAATTAGAGTTGGTGTAAAAAACACCCGAACATATACTCAAAAAATAGTGAAAAAAATAATGAAAAATAAAACATCAGCAAACAAGCCCTAACTTCTTAACTTAAATTTGGTATGATTTCAATGTTCATATGTAGTTTTTTCTTCCCACATAGCAAATACCGACACTTGATACGCATTCATTCGCTCATTTTTTTTAAAAAAAATAAGGTTATTATTAAAAGTGTAAAGCATTATGTACACAAAAAGTATACAAGAGAAGCCACTTAATTAGTTTAAGCAAATAGAATAGGAAAATTATGGTAACTAATCACCATAAGAGAAACATAAGTAGCTGTCTAGAGATGCAAATTGTTGAAAAATGAAGACTTAACCTTCTCCAAAGTCATCTTGCGATTCTCAAAACTCATGTCATTCATTTCTTTCTATAGACACTACAAAAGGTACGAAGACACAATCATCCACACCGTAGCACTTGGAATGCCGCCAGTAGTCCACCAACAAGCATTCCAAATGACGTGCCCAAAAGAACCCAAATTGTAATGTCCCATGGAAATCAATTAACTGGTCATTGACTCTATGGTTCGCCTCCCAGCCTTATTCCTCTTAGAACAAGACTCAAGCATCTCCTCCTTTTCGAAGAAAGACTACAGGGGAAGACTTTTAATCAAGGGACAGATATAACTATAAATTAAAACTACAATCATAATAACTAGAGTAAACTCAATACATCATAACATCACTAGATCTCCAAATGTATCGATCAGAGACCGGTCACCAAAATAATAATACATATCATGAAAAGCTATTATGAAAATACTAAGGCATACATTTAACTAAATAAAGCATAAAGATGGTTTCAAGCAACTCCAAACGAACAAACTCATCGGCATTCCACATTGACTTGAGCCAAACAATGTCCAAGTCCTCAAAAACGATCATGAGCAAATTCGTCATAACAACTAGGTGCCTCCCCGAATCCATCTTCAGCTACGCTAGCTAAACAACATAATTATACATAATGGAGGGGAAAAAATACAAGGGTAAGTCCAACGACTTAGTGAATAAAAATGCACATGATATATATGTCATTTGAATGATGAACTTAGTTGTTGATAAATATATGCAACATTGTGACTGAACAGTTATTCATAGATGCAATATAGATGTAATATATGTTTTAACTATAAGAATCAAATGATAGTTCAAAGTGTATGGTCTACTCGAGATATTACCCCTTCTCAGCAAGGTTGGTGCTGTCATAAGGGACCTGTAATACAATGCAATGTCCCAACCATTGCATGATACCGCTCATAACACTAACAACCCAACTGAGTCTGGCCTCGGGTGGCCTACGCTATTAATGATATACGTCCTGTAGTAACTCGCCAATCAAACATCGTTGTGACGGTCACGAAACAATCATTGGATCCAATGCTCGCACTCACACTTTTACTCATAAAGTTAACTTGTATAGTAAGCCTATAGCTGTTATACTGCACGTTCTGATGTACTATGTCATATTATAGCGACCCCCTTAATATATATATAAGGACCAAGTCGCCACAATAACCTCCACATACCTATAGCGTCTTATAATATGAGCACATCACATCAGAGATTATAATAATGCAACAAAAATAACTAAACATCAACATTACAAAACACATAGAGCTAACATAAACATCTAAGTATTTTCAAACTTTACATTGTATTAGGGGTGTCAACCTAGGTACAATTACCGGTTATTGGCTAAAACCGGTAACCGTAACTGGGGTACCCAGTTATTACCAGTTGGTGCCTAGTTATCCCAACTGGTAACTGGGTTTTCAAAAAAATATACATTTTGGGCCTATTTTTTTGGGCTTAATTTAGACATTTTTTGCCCTTTAAAAAAATAATTATAGTTTTTTTAGCCCAATAAGCTAGGCTTAGTTATGGTTGTTCTTTGCTTTCATAATACATTTGAAAAGTGTCCTAAAAACCCAAAGAAAAAAATAAAAACAAGTATGCATACAAACCAACAACCAATCCAAAAGAAATAACCCCTTATAATAAAAATAGTCATAAACATATTAAAAACATAATATATTGTCTATTGATATAATCTAGCATGTCACACAAGCTTTAGAAATCTAACACCACTCCCATTTGATCATTTAGCTAAATCTTATGGATATAACAACAAATTACAAATAAAGTTAAGAATGATCATTTTGAAAATCATGACATTTTAATATCATAGTACATAATGTCAAACTATAAAAACATAGTAAATAGCAAAAAGTAAAAGGAATTTATAAATAAGTAATTTACCATGCTCATCATAGCTTTCCCATTTCATAAGCTTCTCAAACACCTCATTGTTAATTGGGCACTTCTTTAACCAGTCTTGTGTGCAAATAAGTAATATACGTCCTCTGTTGCTGAAGGCAGACTCAGATGCAACAAGGGAAATAGGAATGGCCAATACATCACGGGCTATCTCTGCGAGAAGAGGATTTTTAAGTGCATTAATCTTCCACCAAAGTAAGATATTAAAATCTTGGGTTGTTGCTTTACACCCATCCAACAAATATCGATTCGCCTCCAACCTACACTCCAAGTTGTTCTCCTCCACAAGGTGTTGGGAGAACACCCTTATATATTGTGACTCTTGATCCTTTAAATCTTCACCAACAACATTTAAAAAAGTAACAGTTAAACTTCCTATACTTGCATCAAAGTTAGACAACCCACCTCCATGAAACTCATTGTATTGTTCACACAAACGGTTCAAAAGGTTTTTCACAATTTTCTCAATATTGGTTGCCTAATTAGATGACTTAGACCCATTGTATCTTCTCAACCAAAATATCAACGCCTTCATCTTGGAACACGGGTAAAGAACAAAAGCCACATAGAACATTAAGTTAATCTTATCATTAATCTTATTCGTACTCTCCCAATACTTTTCATACTTATTTTTCATATTATAGCTCATTGAACTAAGGATAAGATTAGAACTAAGACACTCATCATCTAAGGTATTTTGAATAATACAAAATTGAATGAAATATGAGTTGGAGGTGACATGAGTTGAACTAGAGAACTTCAATGTGGCATTATAAAACGATTTCAAAAACTTCACAAATTGCCTAGCATTTTCCCACTCAATAGAGGTAGGAACAACAAAATGACTACTTCATCCTCCCCAAATAGGTCAAAAGTTTTTTGGTACTTCTCAGCGAAGCTTAACATTAAGTACGTAGAATTTCATCTTGTTTGAACATCTAGACACACCATCTTTGTACATTTAATATTTTCCCGTTCTATACATTATTTAAACTTTGTCATTATCGCCAGTGAAGACCTCACATATTTTACTACGTTCCTTATATTAGAAAAACGGTCACCCAATCCTTTAAAGCCTTCATTTACAACAAAATTTAATATATGAGCGGCATACCGCATGTGAAGAAATTCATGTTCCAAAACAGTAGAAAGCTTGTCCTTCATCCTCATTTTCACACACTCAATTGCCACATTATTGACTGTAGCATTATCAACTATAATAGTGAACAAACTCTCAATCCCCCACTCCATCAATGTACTCTCCAACATTTTTCCAACATTTTCACCCTTATGGTTTGAGATTATGCCAAACTTGATTATTTTCTTATGCATTATCCAATCAACATCTATGAAGCTAGCAGTGACAACCATGTAGTTCAAATTTTGAAGAGATGTCTATGTATCAGTAGTGACGCAAACCCTTTTACATCTCAAAAAAGCCTTCAACCTAAGCTTTTCTTCCACATATAGTTTCAGGCAATTAGGACTGAAATTTAAAACCGCCTAACCGCTTAACCACTTTCAAAGCGGTTAGTAAAAACCGCTATCCGACTAGGCGGTTGCGGTTAGCGGTTAGTGGGTTTTGGAAAACCGCTAACCGCTAACCGTTAACCGCTTTTTTTTATATATATGTTGTTGTAGCATAGTGGTACATGTGCCAGTTTTTCAACAAAGCTTTCGGGGTTCGATTCCCCCTAACCTCATTTTATTATTTTTATTTTTTTTATTATATAGAAGTGCAAAACAACGTCGTTTTGCACTTCTATATATTCCTTTCTTTTCTAACCCTAAACCTAAATCCGAAGCTCCTCAGCCTCCATGCATCAAGCCTTTACCTCTCAACTCTCAAGCCTGCCTCACTCTCACACACTACGCGGCATCACTGCATCAAAAAAATCCAGATTTCTCTCTCTCTTCCTCCAACTCGTCACTCCCTCTCTCAACTCGCTGCCTACGTCACTCCCTCTCTCAACTCGCCGTCTCTCGTCGCCAAGCAAGGTAAATTTAGTAACTTGATTTTGATTTTTACACCATTTACACAAGAAAATGTTTATTGTTTGCAACAACTTAGAAATCAAACAATAAAAATTTGTCAATAATAATATGATGTCCTCTATTTTATTTCTTGCTAAATAATAATATGATGTCCATTCATTTTATTTTATTTTCGTAGTTCACTTGGTTTACAATTCCTTCAAAATTTGTAAGTCCAAATATTTATTTCTTGCTAAATAATAATATGATGTCCTGTAACGCCCTAGATAATTATTAAGTTTATTATTAATATGATAAAATTGCACATGAGATGATTTAGAATAATAGATATAATAATAATAATATTTGTGAGATAATAATATAATAGCAATATTATTTAACGATGATATATTTATGTAATACAAGTTTAAAATGATAAAGACATTAACTAATAATAATGTTAGTGTGATAATAAGTCCTAGTGTGGTAAATAATTATATGTATGGGTAAATTGTAGTTGAAATAAATGGTAGGGGTAAATCTTGCAATTCTAAATAGTTGAGGCATTAAAATAGAAATAGAATCTTATCATATGCCACATGTCAAATTTTCATTGGCCATTGGAGATACCTTATCACCTTAGTTTTAAAAGAAAAATGCAAAAAAATAATAATAATATAAGTCTTTTGGTGGGCCCCCTGCAGCAGCCCACTTTTCCCCCCATCCTTTCTTTCTTTCTCCCTCACCCCCCATTCACGCACACACACAGCAGCCCCCCTTTTTCCCATTTTCCCTCACTCTTTCTCCTTACACAAACCCACACACACGGCCTAGATTGGGAGAGAAAGAGCTGCAGATTGAGAGAGAGAGAGAGAGAGGGGTACTGCTGGCTGGGAGAAAGAAAGAGAAAGAAGAAGGAGAAGAAGAAAGAAGAAAAAGAAAAGAAAAGGGAAGTGACGAATTTGAAGGGGGATTTTGGCCATGGAAGCTTGAATGGTAAATGCTAAAGCTTTTCTTGGTGATTTCATCTTACCCATTGATTATAGGAAACGAAAATGACATGAATTATTAGGAATTTCTTTAGGTCCAAAAACTAGGGTTCTTGAAAGGAATTTTGGGGATTTTGTTATATGGTTGAATCTCTAGTTTCTCTTTTAAGGTTTTGTTCTACCCATTGAATATCAAGCTTGAAAGCATGTTTATTTGGGAAATTTCTAATTAGGTCCAAAAATTGGAGAATTTTAATTAGAAGCCTAATTCCTAAAATTAGCTTGGGGTTTTTGTGTGTAGTGGATTGCTATGCATTATTCTAGTTTTGTGTTATTTTATTAATGGGTTGAAACTCCAATTTTACTTATTGGTAAAATATGGACATAAACCCTAATTTTATATGGTTTGAATTAATTTGGGGCTTTAGGTATATGAACAATAGCAATGTTATTTCAATGGGTTAATTACATTTCAAGTGTTAATTAATCCTAGGTTTTCAGGGGATTCCATGGAAATTGATGAATATGGGTTTAGGTTCTAATGTCATATTAGAATCATGATTATAGTAAGTGTTATGAGAATTATAAAGTTTGGGGTAAATTGCTAGATTAAACGGCTTAGAAGAGAATAACAATTATGAGTTAAGTGTAATGCTTAACCTAGAGTCTATGTATATGCCTCAAGATTTAGTGATTTAATATATAATGATGTAGAATCATAGTTCAATGTAACTAAGTTATTAGATAATTAATCCATTAGCTAATGGAACGTGATACTTGTAGTGCTCAAGTATCTTTATAGAGTGTGAATTGTTAGTTAAGAATAGAGCTTAATTATGTGTTTATTATGTAAATGCTTAGGTGCATTGCGGTTGAGAAAAGAATCCACCGAAGGGTACTCAAGCGAAAAAGGTAAGTATTTTACTTACTGGGCAAAAAGGGTTCTATTTTTAAAGTATAAAAGATGTTTTTGTTGAACGATTGATGTATGATGTTTGAGATACTATGATTATTGGTGATGTTTTATGACATGTGTTGGATGAATGTTTGATGTAATGTTTCTATGAGCTTTTATGGGTTTGCAAGATAATGTGATGATTATGTTGTCATGAGTATTTCGATGATTCGTATGGTTTATGACATGATTCTATGATTTTATGACATGAGTTATGATAGCATATGAGTTCAAGGATTTATTGACATAAGCATGCATAGCATATGATTGAATGAAAATGATGTTAAAGGAAAGGTAACTAGTCTTACTTTGTAGATGGCCCAAGTAGCGGCAAGCAAAGTAAGGTTAGAGACAAATGATGTTAAAGAAAAGGTAACCGGCCTTACTTTGTAAATGACCCAAGTAGTGGCAAGCAAAGTAAGGTTAGGGACCAATAATGTTAAAGGAGAGGTAACTGGTCTTACTGTAGCGCCCCAGATCTTAAAAGTCTTATTTTAGATATTTATTTTTTTGATAATAATTAAGTAATGATATTTAATGTTGAGAAATTTATTAGATCATATGATATTGATTTATATCTGATTATTTTATTGGGTGATTGAAGAGATATAATAATTGAAGATTGATTAATATATTTTGGAGTATGATTATAATATTTGGTGACTGATTAAATAAGGACATTAAACAGATTATGATGGGTCAGATTTCGAAAAATCTATACCCAAATTAGTCCACTTTTCTTCTTTGTCCATTTTTGACTTTACCAACACTCTTTTCCTTTACTTTTCTCTCTCCTCCCTTCAATCACGCATATTCTTTCTTCTTTACCATTTAAGTTATATCATATTTCTTTTCTTTATTTCCACCAACCCACTCTTGCCGACAACACACCTACCTTTCCTTTATTTAATTTTTCCTTTCTTCTTTCTTCATTCCATCTTACTTTATTTTGCATATTTAATTCCTCTCCCCTGCTCAACATATTGCATAATCATAGAATATACGTGAGAGAGAGAGAGAGAGAGCTAGATAGAGAGGGGGAGCTTTATGGATGTAAAAAAGAGAAGACAGGGGAGAAAGAAAGAATGTTGCGATAGAGTGAGAGATGGATAGAGAAGCATGAGAAAGAGAAAGCGGGTGAAATGCTGAGGGGGGAAAAACAGAGATTTAGAGGATGGCCAAAAGAGAAATTTGCAGAATAATAAAATGGGTTCTTCAAAGGTAAAATTCTTCTTCCTCTAGCTTTGGGTATTTGATTTTAAGTTGAGTAATGGGTCTTAGATGAGAACCTTTTTGATTTAATCAGGATGATATTGGGTAGTTTCACTCTTGAGAATTTTGAATTAGTGTTGGGAGTTGATTCTCTATTTTTGGGTTAAATTATAAGATGTTTTGAATTGGATTTTAATGGGTTAACTTCCTTAAAGGAGTAGACTGGAGTTAATTGATTTTCGTGAATTGTTATTAATTTAGTTGTGAATAAACAGAGTGGAACAACAAGATATTTTTTTCAAGATGATTAATTAGCAGTTTAAAGACTGCTCATAGCTTCAGTCTAGAGGTAAGTAAATTCACTAACCCTTCTAAAAGAACTTCATGTCATGCTATTTATTCATTCTTGTATCAAACTGTAAATGATTATTTTATTTACCTGTCATGGAGATATGTTGCATGCATGAAGGATTTCTAAAAGAATTATTTAGAAAGT
>NC_081541.1:23253598-23254613 GCF_901000735.1 Corylus avellana | reverse complement strand
GGAATTGTTTAGAATTACCAGCTGTAAGGAGGCTCTGGTGGCAGATCATGTACAATTCCTTAACGGCAACCATAAGTGGAATATTTCTTTTACCAATTCAATGCATGATTGGGAAGTGGACTTGGCCACTTCATTCTTTAATCATTTGTATTTTCTCAAATTGAGACGAGGTTGCAAAGATAAAATGTGTTGGATTCCTTTCAAAAGGTGGAAGTTCGAGGTTAGATCTTTCTACCATGTGCTTTGCACTCTTGTTGGCTCCCCATTTCCTTGAAAGAGCATTTGGAGAACTAGGACTCCTTCAAGAGTCGTGTTCTTTGTGTGGGCACTAGGAAAAATCTTTAACTTTTAATAACTTGAGAGAGAGAAGCATCATAGTGGTAGACTAGTGATGTGTGTGCAAGAGAGGAGCTAGAAGACTATTGATCACCTTCTCCACTATGATGTGGCTAGAGAATTGAGAGTTTCAATCTTCCATATTTTTGGTGTAGAGTGGGTCATGCCTAAGAGGGTGATGGATTTATCAGTTAGTTGGAGAGGACAATGTGGAAATTGATGTATTTTAGAAGATTGGAAGTTGGCTCCTCTATGCTTAATGCATAACATTTGGAGAGAGCGAAATGCGAGAAGTTTCAAAGACTAAGAGATCGGTGATAGAATTAAAAGCTGTCATGTTAAAATCTCTTTATACTTGAATGGCGATGTACACTAGTCCTCGCTTTTCTAGAATTTCAGAATTTCTATACTTGCATTCTTTTATTCCCTAAATAGGGTTCTCTCAGTTATGCTTCTTGTATACTTAGGTTGCACCCCTCTATGCTTTTAATGAGATTGAATTACTTACCCACAAAAAAAAAAAAAAAAAAAAAAAAGTTAAGGAAAAAATATAAACAAGCCCTCCAAACTACCAACCGTTTGCAATATAGCCCCCCAATGTTCAAAAAATACTAAAGTAGCCCCCAAACTACCAAAATGTATCAAAAAGGCCACTTGTTTTTTATATTCCTATAATACC
>NC_081541.1:23253296-23253561 GCF_901000735.1 Corylus avellana | reverse complement strand
AAAAAAAAAAAACCAAACAATTTTTTAAAAATACAAAAAAACAATGGGCGAATAAATACAAAAAAAAAAATGTTTTTTGGAATAAATAAATTATTTAGGCCAACTACAGAGACTATTCATGTCGTATTAAAGTAAAATCAAAGATATGGTTCTTGAGATATTCCAAAAAAAACAATTTAGTCCCTGGAGTCAAATTCTGATAAAAATTTGTTTTATTCGCGCATTGATTTTACTATACGACATGAAGCAATTTGTAATTTAGGCC
>NC_081541.1:23234660-23253196 GCF_901000735.1 Corylus avellana | reverse complement strand
GGTAAGCAAATTCACTAACCTTCTAAAAGTACTTCATGTCATGCTATTTATTCATTCTTGTATCAAACTGTAAATGATTATTTTATTTACCTGTCATGGAGATATGTTGCATGCATGAAGGGTTTCTAAAAGAATTATTAAGAAAGTTTCTATTTATTTAAATGCTTTCTAAGCACAACAAGTTTATATTTGGAAAAGTTTCCATTTTAAGAAAAGAAAGTTGAGAAATGATGATGATTATAAGAAAGAAGAATGATGACAAACCCTCCTACATGTTGCCCTAAGATGTATCAAAATAAGTACAAAGAGAAGTACAAGAAATGAGTTAATGTTTATGAAATGAGGGCACATGTATGGAGGAGAGTATTTTTGGCCCCAAGATAAGTAAAGATGAGAGTTCGGTACCGATACTCGGATGGAGGCGAAACCACTGAAGGAGGCTATGCCAGAAGGTGGTATTCCATCAACATGACCGTTGAGTGCACCAAGAAAAGAGTTAATTGACGGTCGGGCATGACTGAGGCCACAGTTCAGTGCCATGGTCACAAGGACCCGCAACCCTCATACACAGGGGTAACAGTGTACATGGGCCCTAATATGAGAAAATGATAATATGATTTACAATGATGATATACTATGATGATTTACAATGATGATTTATAATGATGCATTATGATGATGATTTATAACGATAATTTATGACGATGATCTATTACTAGATGTAATAGTACGTATATGCTACGGGAGATGCAACCGTACATACATGTATTATTATGGCTGGATGTATATTTATTTGTGAAAACGATTTTCAAAACTGAGAACGAGGAGTGAAACTATTTATGGTTGTAGATTTTACTTGCTGGGCCCCTTTTGGGCTCATTCAGTTTTATTTCTTGTTTTCAGGTAGAAAGGACGCTGGAATAGGAGGCCGGAATAGGGGCGGGAATAATTATTAATTTTCAAAGTCTTTTCATATTAGTTGTTGTAATAATATGATGTTCCGCACTAAAGTTTAATGTTTCCTAATTTCGCTTGTAATAAAATCTCTTGAAGAATGTTTTATACATTGATCGTATCCTTTAAAATCAAGTACTCTGATAGACCTTATAGATCTTTGCAAAAGTTTTTGTTGTAAAAGAAGGAAAGTGGCAAACTCAACCTTAACGGGCTGGGGATGTTACACTTACTTTGTAGATGGCCCAAGTAGCGGCAAACAAAGTAAGAACGGTCATTGTTTTGTAGATGGCACAAGTAGGGGCAAGCAAAACAAGGATTGGCCTTACTCTATAGATGGCACAAGTAGGGGCACGCAGAGTAAGGACAGAGACAAATGATGTTAAAGGAAAGGTAATTGGCCTTACTCTATAGATGGCACAAGTAGGGGCAAGCAGAGTAAGGACAAAGACAAATGATGTTAAAGGAAAGGTAACTGGTCTTACTTTGTAGATGACACACGTAGCGGCAAGCAAAGTAAGAACAGTCCTTGTTTTGTAGATGGCACAAGTAGGGGCAAACAAAACAAGGATTGACCTTACTCTGTAGATGACACAAGTAGAGGCAAACAGAGTAAGGACATGGACTAATGGTACACAGTAAAACAAGAAACAAGAATGACAATGATGAGCATGAGTTTGCATGGCATATGAATGTTATGATGATGATGATATATGATGCTTGCATTGTTGCATATGATGATTTTTATGCTAGACGTATCGGTATGCATATGAAACGGGAGATGAAACTGTGCGTATGTATATCGTTATGGATAGATGATACATGGTGACTTTCCATATGTTTTATTGTTAAGGTATATAACATGTAAGTATGTATAAAGTTAGATGAATTAGTATGCGCATGTTCCGAGAGCGGAAGATCGGGCTTACGTATACTTTCACAATTGATCTAGTATGTTTTTAAATGATGATTCTTTTTGAAAGCCTAGTGAGTTCTATACTGCTGAGCGTCTCTATTTTATGGAGACGGCGGGCTCATGAAATCCGCCTGCATCATGGGTGGTGGTGATTCCCATGGTGCAGACGATGTTGTTGATGCAGGTACAGGGACCCTAAATGATGATCAGTGGCTATGTATCTGGGTTACCACGGTGCCTAAGGCCTAGACACATTGGGTGTTTATTTTGTAGGACTAGTTGATAGCCCTCTTTTGTAGAGCATTCATGTATATGCTTAAGCATTGTTATTTTGTATATGGCTCGTGTCGTATGTGACACTTCTATATAGCCATTCTTTTGTATGTAAGCTTTACTCACTTAGATGTATTTGTCAGTTCTAATGTGTTATATTATGTCTTATGATATTTATATTCCGCTGCAAGGATATGAACTCTGATGAATCATGAACGATGCATATAGCTCTGTGAGACTTATGATATTGTCAATCAGGTTAATGCATGGGTTCGTGGCATACTGCGGTATCGCCATGCCACTATGACAATCCGCTTTATTGTGGGTTATTGGTTTTTAAAAGAAAAAAAAAAAATTAAATCATGCTTTTATCAAGCGGGTCATCACATGCCCTCTATTTTATTTTCGTAGTTCACTTGGTTTGGCTTATTTTTTGACTGGGACTTTGTTATGCAAACGAAATCAGAAGAAAATCAAAAGGAAATAGAAAGAATGAGAGATTTGAACACTTCTATGTGTACGTAAGTAAAATAATATTGTCAAATTACAAATTACGTCTCCATACAAATTACATCTTGCATCCGTCCAACCAAAAAAAAAAATTATTCCAACATATGCATCTCTAAAAACGACATGAAAAGATGTCAGAAAAGAGGGGCGGGGGTATGCGTAATTTTAAACCATGAAATTAGGTGTTAAATTTTTTGTTAAAATAATAGTTATATAATTAGATTTATCAATTTTTAGTTTTTATTTATTTATTTTAAAGATAAATATTAATTTAACATAACATTAATTAGAACAACCGATATTTTCTAATTTTACTCTATCTCTTATTTAAAACAAAAATTTAACATCCTATTTGTTGAGGTGTGGATCAATATTAGAACAATAGTTACCTAATATGATATTTTCCATCATTTTGAAATAAATAACTAATTTAACGTCTGTCAAATGCAAGGTCAAATAAAAATTATAATACTCTTGGTTTACAATTCCTTCAAAATTTGTAAGTCCAAATATTTATTTCTTGCTAAATAATAATTTGATGTCCTCTATTTTATTTTCGTAGTTCACTTGGTTTGGCTTATTTTTTGACTGGGACTTTGTTATGCAAACGAAATCAGAAGAAAATCAAAAGGAGATAGAAAGAGGGAGAACTAATATGCCTTTATTTGTGATGTTTGGATTGAAATTTTTGCCTTTTTTTTAGGGGGCGGGGGGCAAATATTTATTAGCAAGAACGAGTTTTTGATTCCATATAGTGTACGTTGTAAAGTGTGGTTTATTCCCTACATTTTTTTACTTGAAGCTACTATGCCGTGTCAAGTGTGATTTTGATTTTGGTATACATACACCATTTACACAATTACCATGTATTAAGCAAATGTTATTGTTGCTCATTATTATCTATATAATAACAGATGAATGATACTTTGAGTGATGGAAGTAAGGCCACGGACACAAGTATCCCTCATCTTCAGATAGATTCTACTGAAAATGTTGAAACCTAGTCATCTTTTTCCCTCAACCCTGAACAACAACAAACCAAAAGACCACCTATAAATCAGTCTATTGTGTGGGAACATTTTAAGAAAGTGGAACCTATTGACAACGAGAACCCTAAAGCTAGTTGCAATTACTGCCAAAGGTTAATAGGGTGTCACTATAGGAGAAACGGAATGTCATCCATGATGACCCATCTTACCTCCGGTTGTCAAAACTCTCCACTTAAAAAATCTAAAGTACCAAAGGCCAAACTCTATTGCAAATGTCACTTATGAAATCAACAGAATGCACTATTAGCAACCAAGTTGGATTCATGAAGTTTGATCAAGAAAGATGTAGTACTTTGTTGACTGAGTATTTCATTGAAAGTGAGAGGCCTTTTAGGCACGTTGAAAGTCCTTCATTTAGAAAGTTGATGAATGGAATTGAACCTAAGTTCAAATTATTATTCTACAAAAAGATTACTTGAAAATGTATGAAAAAGAAAAGCTTGTGTTGAAGGGTTTTTCGAGTGGTAAAAGGGTTAACTACCGACACATAGACATCTATTCAAAATTTGAGCTATATGTGTGTTACCGCTCACTTGATAGATAGTGATTGGAAAATGCAAAAAAAAATAATCAAGTTTTGCCAAATTTATGATCATAAGGGTGAATCTATTGGAAGAAAGTTGGAGGCTGCATTATTAGAGTGGCGGATTGAGAGTGTTTTTACTATTACAGTTGATAATGCATCGGCCAATAAGTAGGGGATTGATCATATAAAGGGTAGGATGCCAAAAAAGCCTAAAGCTATTTTAGGAGGCGAATTCATTCACATGTGATGTGTTGCCCATATTTTAAATATTGTTGTAAGGGAAGGCATAGATGACTTGAAAGATTGTGTTGGTATTATAAGGAATGCGGTGAAATATGTGAAGTCTTCACCGTCAAGGTTCGCCAAGTTTAAAAGTTGTATAGTGCGGGAAAATATTAAATGTGGGAAGATGGTGTGCTTTGATATTGCAACTAGATGGAATTCTACATATTTAATGTTGAGCACCGCTGAGAAGTACTAAAAAACTTTTGACTTACTAGGTGAAGATGATGGCCTTCTGTTTATTGTTCCTTCAATTACTGATTGGGAAAATGCTAGGGCACTTGTGAAATTTTTGAAGGTTTTTTATGATGCCACGTTGAAGTTTTCAGGTAAATGTTGATAAATTAGTTATTTGCAAATTCAAATTACTTTACATTATTTATTAATTCATTTCAATTATTTATTACTTTTAGGTTCAACTCATGTCACCTCCAACTCATATTTCATGCAACTTTGTATCATTCAGCATACATTGAATGTTGGATGTATTAGTCTAGATCCTATCTTGAGTGCTGCGAGTATGAATATGAAACTTAAGTACGAAAAGTATTGGGAGAATATGAATAACATCAACTTCATAATCTATGTTGCTTTTATTCTTGACCCCCGTTCTAAGATGATGGCATTAGAATTTTGGTTGGAAAGATGCAATGGGTCTGAGTGGGCAGATAAGATAAAGGGAATTGTGAAAGATCTTCTAAAACATTTGATGGACCAATACAATAAATTTTAGATGGGGTCGTCGTTTGTTGAAGTGAATATCACAAGTTCAAATGATGTTTATGTTAATGTTGCTTGTGATAACTTGGAAGATAACGCGACGCAATTTAAAAAGATATTCTCCCAACATGTTGAGAAAGTGAATGATTTGCAGTGTAAGTCCAAGTTGGATCGGTATTTACATGATGGGCCTGTAGTAGAAACAAAAGAGTTTGATATTTTGGTCTGGTGGAAGATTCATGCATCCAACTACCCTATCCTTGCAAAGATAGCTCGTGATGTATTGGTCATTCCTATTTCCTCTGTTGCATCTGAGTTCGCTTTTAACACCAGTGAACGTGTATTGGATTCCTTTAGAAGTTCATTGTCTTCAATTACTGTTGAGGCCTTAATTTGTACACAGAACTGGTTATTGGACCGCATAAGCCATGATGAGTTTCAGGATTTTTTGAAAAGTTGTGATGATATAGGTAAATGTTTTTAAATTAGTGATTTGCAAATTTATTTACTTTTCATTACTTATTAATTCATTAACTTATTCTATTGTAGATGGGCCTCAAGCTTCAAGTTCAACGACCGAATCATCTTTTGACTGAATAAATATTTAATTTAATTGTCATGGTAATTAAGATTATTATTTCATTAAATATTAATTTATTTATGCTAGATGCTACTTGCTAATGTTTTCCAATTTCTGCACAGGTAGGGATTGGCATGAATTTCTTTGAAAATGTTGGTTGAAATGGGTTGTTTTGGTTGATTGAAATGAGCCTCAAGCTTAAGTTCAACCATGTTGGTTTTTTTGGTTGCTTGTGAGTTTATGAACTTGTTTGTGTTTTATTTTATTTCTATGTTATGCATAAGATTACAAGTGAAGTAATGATTTTGTTGTAATTTTATCATTATATTGTATGATGTGTAGATTTGTAGAAGGTGGCCAACAAGATTTTGGTATATAGCAATTTTTAATGCTAAAATGGCCATTAAAAGTGCAAAAAAAACAAAAACAAAAACAAAAAGGTTCAAAATGAGCAAAAAAAATGATTAAAGTGAGCCCAAAATCAGGCCAAAGTTGGCCCAAAACTGGCCCAAAACCAGTCCAAAATTGGCCCAAAACCGGTCCAAAATTAGCCCACAATCGGTCCAAAAAAAAGCTCAAAAAAGGCCCAAAAAAGCGGTTACCTCAAACCGGTTAACCGCTATCCGGATAGCGGAGGCGGTTAGCGATTAGCGGTTTTAGCCACTAACCGCTAACCGCAACCGCTATTTCAGCCCTACATGCAATCTTTTTGTAGAGTATTGCGACTTGGTATGTTGAACCTTGGTTCAATTCCATTCATCAATTCTCTAAACCCATCACTTACCACATGCCTAAATGGCAAGTCCTCTTTGATGAAATACCGAACTACCAAATTCCTTACATTACCCGGATCATATTTAGTGAATTCCAATTAGTTGGTGCCTTCTGCCGTAGTCTTAAGTGGCATTTGCAAAAGAGTTTGACCTTTGGGTAATGGTTTATTCAGTTTGTAGAGTGGACAGGTCAGGCAACTAGAGGTAAGGTGAGTCATCATTCTTGAAGTGTCATTTTTTTCAGTGACACCTTATCAACCTATTGCAATAATTGCAAATTGCCTTAAGGTTCTCTTGTCAATTGGTTCTACTTTTTGAAGTGCGTCCATGCAACAGATTGATTCACACGTGGTTTTTTTGGATAAGTTTGTTTGTTATTGGAAGAAAGGCATGGGGATTTCAACAATTGTAGAGGAAGGTCTTTCAGGAGTCCAAACTACAACCAAGCTATGGAAAAATATTTAGGCAGAGTAACAACTAAGTAAAATACGAGCTAAACAAGAGGGTTACCGCTTTTAAGCAAGAACCTAAAAAAAAAGCTCTCATTCTTCTCTCAAAACTCACCAAACACTCAAGTAGAATTTCTCTAGGGCTTAGAAGGCAGAATGGAGCTTAGAAGGGCGTGGGAAGGCATATTTATAGGTTTAGAAAAGTTGAAGGCACTACTATGACAGTCCTGCAGTGCAGCGAACGTTCGGTGGTTTGTGGCCGAACATTTAGTATAGTGTGTGCACAACGTTTTAGAGTTGCAGGCGTTCAATCATTACCGAGTGGGTCAAAACTTGGTCAATGAATATTCGATGTGGTTCCTGTTGAATGTTTAGTGTACTATTTTACCCAACGGTTTCTTAGTTTAGGTCCAAATGTTCAGTGGTCTTTCTGCCAAACATTTGGTCAAAATAAAAAAAAATAAAAAAATAAAAACCTCCAAAACTCCTCCCAATGGCTTCTAATGAACCGAAAAACCTTATTAATCCTCCGACTAAGCTAACCACAGCCTAGTAATTACCCATGGCACTACACAAATCAACTAATTAGTAAAGCATTCCAAATGACATAAGCAACCTTAAAATGAAGAAGAAGATGATTTACACATCCCCGATCCCTTTTGTATATATAGTATCTATTATACCACCCCAACTTTATAAGCAAGCCGAAAGTGGAATTATTTAAATTCTCACGAGATACTACTGCATGTAGGTAGTTTCTTCTTCTTCTTCTTCTTCTTCTTCTTCTTTTTTTTTTTCATCAGAGTTTTCTAGAAGCATAAATGTAACAGAGCATCTAATTTAAACTTCACATTATATATATATATATATATCTATCTTAGTCTCCCCAAAAATTGCCACAAATGATATGTTACATAACTTACAAGGTCATTAACAACACATCGTATATCACAAGATGCCATATGTGGCATACTAAAATACAAACATCAAACACTACTAGTATTTCTACAACTGACTTAAAGTAAGTCAGTGTTTCCAAAAAATTTGGGGCGTCCTATCAATCCTATGCTCAATAGTGTGGACTCTTGTACGGAACCACATCCCCTTCTTCCTCAACCGCATCTAGAAAATTATCACAATTTTAAAGGTGAAATGGTGAGTCCACTACTCAGCAAGTTCAAGCAAATTGACTATTTATAATCAGAACCATCTTTTGTTTGAAAAATCTATCTCCTCACCAGTGTTTACTAGAGAACCATGTATGCAAGGTTTTCACAAATGAGTTTTAATAAATATATGGCTAAATGGTAAAATAGGTGATAGACATTTTAATACATAGTAAATAAACATAATAATATTTCTTTGCATTTTCTTACTACATAATTAACTTCACATTTCATAATATGAAGTTGTAAAGCAGTTCATAACATACTAAATAAAACATCAGTTAAAATTAACATAATTTGAGCGTATATCATTACATAGTATAACATAACTTCAACAATGCAAGCATCATATATCATCATCATCATCATCATAACATTCATATGCCATGCAAGCTCATGCTCATCATTGTCATTCTTGTTTCTCTATGTACCAATTGTCCCTATCCTTACTCTACTTGCCTCTACTTGTGTCATCTACAGAGTAAGGCCAATCCTTGTTTTACTTGCCCCTACTTGTGCCATCTACAAAACAAGGACCATTCTTACTTTGCTTGCCGCTACTTGGGTCATCTACAAAGTAAGACCAGCTACATTTCCTTTAACATCATTTGTCCTTCACCTTATTTTGTTTGCCGCTACTTGTGCCATCTACAAAGTAAGGCTAGTTACCGTGCCTTTATCATCATTTTCATGCAATCATATGCTATGCATGCTTATGCTTATGCTCATCATCTTGTGCCATTTCCATCATGAGGCCAACCCTGCGGTAGGAAACTTGTCATCGCTACCGAGGGCCATCATGTTATTTTTCGTTATACATGAGGCCAGTTCTACGGTAGTGAGACAATACTCAATCACCACCGGAGTTGAACCCCATTTTCGTTATGCATGGGCCAGCTCTACGGTAGTGAGACTATACTCAATCACTACTAGAGTTGAACCTCGTTTCCGTTTCATTGCTCATGCCATGTTCATGCTTATGTCAATAAATCCTTGAGCTCATATGCTATCATAACTCATATCATAAAATCCTATAATCATGTCATAAACTATGCGAATCATCAAAATGTTCATAACATAATCATTACATTATCTTGTAAACTCATAAAAGTTCATAGAAACATTATATCAAACATTCATCCAACATATATCATAGAACATCATTAAATAGTCATATAATCACAAAACACCTTGCATCAATCATTCATCGAAAACATCTTTTATACTTTAAAACATACTATCTTTTTGCCCAGTAAGTAAAATACTTATTTTGTTCGCTTGAGTACCCTTCGGTGAACTCTTGACTCAACCGCAATGCACCTAAGTATTTACAATATAAACACATAATTAAGCTATATTCTTAGCTTAACAACTCATACTCTATAAACATACTTGAGCACTACAAGTATCACACTCCATTAGTTAACCCAATAATTATTATTCTACGACCCTATCTTGCTTTATGTTTATCCACATGTTTACTATTAAAACTCATTATACCCATCTACTTATCTAGTTATTACTTATCACATTAAATACTTATTTACTCCCTTATCTATGTAACATATATATATCAATTCCCATTGTCGTTTACCCTAATTTATAATACTCATAAACACTTACAATGTCATATTAGAACTTAAACCCTATAGGTATCAATTTCCATGGAATCCCATGAAAACCTAGGATTAATTAACACTTTATATATAATTAATCCATTCAAACAACATTCTTAGTGTTCACATACCTAAAGCCCCAAATTAATTCAAACCTTATAAAATTAGGGTTTATGTCCATATTTTACCAATAAGTAAAATTGGAGTTTCAACCCATTAATTCCATAACCCGGAACTTGTATAATGCACAGCAATCTATAACACATAAAAGCCCGAAGCTAATTTTAGGAATTAGGCTTCTAATTAAAATTCCCCAATTTTTGGACCTAATTAGAAATTCCCCAAATAAACATGCTTTCAAGCTTCTAATCTAATGGATAGAACAGAAAATCATAAGAGAAAGCTTGAATGTTTACCTCACTAACCCCATGGCCGGAATACCCTTATGATTCATCACCTTCTTCTTCTTCTTCTTCTTTCTCTTTCTTCCTCTTTCTTCTTCTTCGAACTGCAGTAGCTCTCTCGCTCTCTTCCTCGTTCTCTCTCATCACGGTCTGCATCTCTTCCTCTTTCAATCTCATAATCTCACCCTCTCGGCCATGTGTGTGTGCGTGAAGAGAAAGGAGAGAAGAAAGGGAAGGGGAAGTGAGACGAAGGGAGAAGTGAGGGGGGAGAAGAGCACGCGAGTTTTGGGAGAAGGGAGAAGATAATGTTATCTTCTTCCATCCAACCACAGCCCGACACGTGGCACTAGTTAGATCTCCTTTTTATTTTAATTCCTTATCTTTCATAATTTGCTATATTACCCCACCTCATATTAATTCTATCATTTTGTTCTCTTTAATTCCCCACACTACATTTATTTATTAATCGATTATCACACTAACATTATTATTAGTTAAACTCTTTATCACTAAAACTTATATTACATAAGTATATCATCATTAAATAATATTGTTATTATATTATTATCACACAAATATTATTATTATTAATCAATCTCATATATATCTCAATTATGATAAAGTCATTATTATTATTATATTTATTATTCTAAATTATCCATGTGCAATTTATCTCATTAATTAATTCAAATTACTATGAGGTTACTAGTATTAAGCTTAATTATTTTCTCGGGTCTTATAATAATGATCCCTAATCGGTTGGCTCCGCTCGATTAGGGCTCGTTTAGTAGTTTTTGGACTCAAATATTTAAACATTATTAAAAATATTGACAAACTGTAAAACGCACAAAATTTGATTAAAAACATTTGAAATCTGAAACTGAGAAATTTATGAATTCTACCAATTGCAGCTTATAAGCAAATTTGAAAGAGAAAAGATAGTTAACCAGTACAAATGAAACAAATCAAATGAATCATAAATGAATCAATTACAACTCAAAGAAATACAAATTGAAACAAATGCAAATCATAGAAAATAGAAATACAAATCAAAGAGCTGCCATGCCACCCCATTGCCACTTTGGGAAATGGTAAAGATCCTAATCAAATCCGGACCAGGCTGACAAGTGACAACAGAAATACAGAATTAAATGTCTGTCTAGACTGTCTTAGTTAGTAATTCAGCTTCAGGATGTGAAAAGATGAAGTTTCATTTTTTGCACACTAGGCATTGCACACACAAAGCTAAAATATATAAAGATATATCCAATATTTACTACATAAAAGAATGATCGTATTTCATTTAAGAAAATAAAAACCTCCATCACAGCCTCCCCGGCATAAAGTCCCAATCAACAACAATTTTTTTTTAGAGGAACTTTGCCAAGGTCTCCACTGCAAAGGAAAAGAGTCTGCCAACAATAAAAAAAAAAATGAATCATTAATAGCACACAAAAATAAAGACTTATATTAGTTATATACTTATATACTTATATTGTTTGAAAACATGAAGAAAAGAAAAATAAAGACTTATTGTAGTATTTCTCAGAGAATGCTGAGGAGTGAGGACTGAGGAGTGGTAGCCATAGAATCACAACTTCAGCTTGCATCAATAGTTGCCAGTTGCCACTGCCGCCTGCAGAAGAATCAACTAAATGTTAAGAAATCGCCTGCAGAAGAATCAACTAAATGTTAATATAGGTTACACTGCACAAGCTATTATGCCAATTTGCCAAAGGAATTGGCACAAAGGGGAAAGAGCTATTCAGTCAAGACTAAAAAAGCATTACCTTTAGGCTTTATGGATTATTCCAAAATCAGATCAGTAAACTTGAGCCAAATCAGAAAATATTAAATCTGGGCAGACTAAAACAGGGTTACCGAAATAACAAATCTGTGTATGATGAATATAACTTGAGCCAAATCAGAATTATTATATATGGGCAACATGACAAACAAAAACAGATTCAATACAAAAAATATCCTATAATGAATATAAGTTGAACAAAATCAGATAGCTAAATAATCTAGTAGCAGCCACCAGTAGCCAATTGATTATAATTTATAGCAGAATTACAACATATTTGAAATGAAATGTTATTAGCTAGATACTAAGACAAATAGACAATAATCATAACATAATCATAGCATAATAACTAGAAATAGGATTCATAGCATAATCAATAGATTCAATACAGAAAATCAGCCTATAATGAATATAACTTGAACCAAATCAGCTAGCTAAATAATCTGGTAGCAGCTGCCAACAGCCAAATGATTATAATTTATAGCAGAATTACAACATACTTGAAATGAAATGTTAGTAGCTAGATACTAAGACAAATAGACAATGATCATAACATAATCATAGCATAATAATCAGAAATAGGATTCATAGCATAATCAATAGATTCAATACAGTATGTGCAAAACTACCATACGGTCCATACTAAATTTCCAAGGTTCTCTCTGCTTCAAGGGCTATGCCATGCAGGCCTGCATACTCAATTACAAAAAAAAAAAAACAAAATTTGATGTTAGTTAGATAGTTTACTCCCTTGCATTTATGTTGTCAACGTTAATTGACCTTAATAAACATGTCACAGGAACTTAAAGAAAAAAAGTATGAAAGGAATAAACAATAAGTTAAAGTAGGGAACAAAGCAAATTACATATTACATGAATTCCATCTCCATACGTTAATTACTAGCTTAAACATATAACATATTGTCTTCGGCTGTTTAAGTACATACATGTAATATGTATGTACTTAAACAGCATATTACATAAACTATGGTACTATGGTACTTTCTAAAAAAAATAAGTACATAAACTTATAAACATAAGTACATAATAGATTGTCTTAGATGTTCAAAATACATTACCACATAATCAAAAGCAAAATACTTACGTCCCTACTTCATTTAGCTTGGAAGTACTTGAATCATGATATTGTTGGCAAGTCAATTTCCACCAATTTCTACAAAAAAAAAAAAAAATTAAACAAACACAAGCAAAGTTAATAAATTGAGTTTTTACCTCAAAAAAAGTAAATGCAAATAATAAAGTGTCACTTACAACAGTAGGAGATTTTTTCTTCACTCCATGAAGTGATTTCACCCAATCCGACCCACATAAGAGCATTTGAACTGTTTCGGGTGACAGTGAGGCTCTATGTGGTTCAATCACCCTACCACCAGCACTAAAGGCAGATTATGAAGCAACACTTGACATAAAAACAGCTAGAATATCCCACGCCATCTTGGACAAGATACGGTACTTCAAATTATTAGCTTTCCAACATGCCAAAGCCTCAAACTCTGTGTCAATATCCTTTCCATTACCATCCTTCTCCAATATGAAGACATCATTTTCAAGATAAATGTCCAAATCAGTTTTCAGAGGCCTAATTATTTCAATACTTCTAATATGCTCCAAAAACCTTGATGTACTGGTTGCTGCTTTGGGACCAACATCCCTACTAGAAACATTTGAGGAAGCAACAGCAAAAGCATCTTCATTAGCTTGCTGCATAATAGTTATATTATGAGCAGCCAAATAAAATTCAAAATATTCACCCAAAGCAGCCAGCACACTATCGATGTGCTTTTTAACTTCATCCCCTTGATAAATCAAAGGAAAATAGAAATTAATGAACTTCATTTTGAATCTTGGGCCCAAGACAGCATCCAAAAACATTAAAAGATTGCAATCCCCCCAATACTTGTCAAATTTGTCCTCCATTCTACTTGTCATTTCTCTAATGTAGCCATTCTGATCCATAGACTTTATGGTTAGAATTTCTTTAATTCTCCATACCTCTGGTAAAAACAAATTTGAAGTTGGGTAATTAGACCCAGATACAATGTTGGTCACCTTATTGAAGATTGCCAAAAGTTGATTAACATTCTCAACCTTCTCTCACTTTTCTGCACTTATAACCCACTGAAATGCTTCATCAATATTAGAGTACCTAGGGAACACTTCTTTGAACCCTATGACAGTAGTTAACATCATGTAGGTGCTGTTCCATCTAGTGGGGACATCTAAAATCAGTTTTTTTGAAGGCAATTGCAATCTTTTAGCTATTTCACTAAACTGTTTAAACTGAATCTCAGAAGCCACAATGTACTTGACACCTTGACGCACAAAATCAACTATATCTCTAATTTCAGCAAGCCTTGCTTGCACCAGCAAGTTAGTAATATGTGCACAGCATCGCACATGAAATAAACGTCCCCCATAACCACTAGGAAAGCTACCTCTCAATTCAAATTCATATCTCAAAATCCTGATGGCAGCAGTATTTGCCGAAGCATTATCAAATGTGATTGAAAGCACATTATCCACAATACCCCAATCTTCAAAATAACTCCTTAAAGCACCAACAATTACAACACCACTATGTGGAGGAGGAATATTGCAGAAACTTAGAACTCTCTTTTGAAGGACCCAATCAAAGTCAATAAAGTGGCAAGTGACCACCATATATGACACCCTCTGCGCAGAGGTCTACATATCTGTAGTTATGTTCACCTTATCAAGCCCACAAAACAATGCTTTCAACTTCCTCTTCTCAATTTTGTATGTGCTAATACAATCATTCTTAATAGTTGTACGACTAATCTTTTTCCAATGGGGAGTGCATGCCTTCATGAACTTGTTAAAAAGATCATGCTCCATGAAATTAAATGGATACTGATGGAAGAGAACCATGTGGGAAGCAAGCTCTCAGACCTTCTTTTCACTAAAAGAAAAATTAGACAAGGTTCCTAAAGCCTCGGTCTCACTTGGATCTAATGACAAAGTTTGCTGCTTCTTGTTAGTGAACTCCACATATTTCACACATCTACTCAAATGCCTACCATTAGTTGATGTGGAACTTGATTTCGTAATTGAAAACAGCCTTTTACACCAATTACATTGAGATTTTTTGATACCCTCAACTACAACAGATTCAAAATCATTTCAAACTTTGGAAGAGGAACCGTATGTAAGGGAGTACTCCCCCTGCAGTTTCATTGCCACCAATTTTAGGGGCAGGGGATGCACGACTTATATCATTACCCAAGCCAACTACATTGACATCCATCGGTTGACTAGTACTCTCCATAAACTGTTATGACTTCTAAAATATTAATAAAACATTCAAACAGATTCTATCATTCTAGGGCTGCTAATTATCATGACATAATAAAGAGATTGACATATTGTATTCTATTTTTGTGGGAAGCAACAAAGAGTATGGGCCATGGCATGACATATTGTATTTAGAAAATTAACAAAGAGCATGGCAGTTGGCAAACAACAAACAGAGCAACATAAACTTGATATAAATCATATAATCATATCATAAAAATAGAGCATGGCATTACATTAAATATTTTATTTCATATTTTCTAATCATATCATTAAAAAATATATATATCTAAACTTACACATGGCAGTTGGCAGACAACAAATAAAGTTACAGAGCAACATAAACAATTAAACATGATATAAATCATATAATCATATCATTAAAAAAAAAAAAAAAAAATCTAAATACATATTTCATCTGAAGCATCTAGCCTAGGGTTTCATATTTTCTAATCATATTGCATTCATAAGTTAGTTATAAATACATCTAAAATTAAAAAAATTAAAAAAATAAATAAACCTCAGTCAGTGATGTATATCATTAAAAAAAACATCTAAATACATATTGCATCTAAAACATCTAGCCTAGGGTTTCATATTTTCTAATCATATTGCGTTCATAAGTTAGTTATAAATACATCTAAAATTAAAAAAAAGAATTAAAAATATAAATAAACCTCAGTTAGTGATGTTGTAAATAGGGTTTGCACTTTGCAGGTTGCAAAAAACCAGAAAACCAAGTGGAAACAAAGATTGTAGTCACTGATCAACCGTTTGTCCCCTAAAATAGGAAAACGAAAATCAACATTAGAATTAGAAGTTACTAATTGGTACTAAATTTCTAATTAAAACTGAAAAAAAAAAAAAAAAAATACTACTAAGATCTAAATTAAGTGAATAAGAACATTAAAGCATCATGAAAGGATTAAATGAAACTTTCTCTTGAAACTGGAGTTACATACCTAACGAGTAAGGTCTAAAGATGAAGCATTCTCTCTTCACTCTTCAGGATATTTTCGCTCTTTAATCCTCGATGAAGCTAGGGTGAAAGAGCATGTATGATTCGTATGGGAGGATTCGAGAAAGAAGAAACCACCAAATCAAATCACTCAAAGCCCAGTACTCGAGTAGCAAATCCGTTAGATCAAGAGTCGTGTAAGCCTCTGTCATGGGTATGCTTTAGCCTCTAAGTGTAGGAATTAGGGATTTGGCTGCGGGTGGGGAAGGGTTCGATGGGATGGCTAAGTTCCTCTTATCTTCGCTAGTTTGAAATAGACGAAATCTAGTTTGATGCATTGAAATTGAAACTCTAAAAGGTTTGTTCCTCAAATCGCCTAGAACTAGATGGCCAAAACACCATTGGATTTGATTCTTTGTTGAGAATGAACGGCTGATGAAAACAAGAGAGAAATGGTAGTTGAGAGGTAGTTCAATGCATTGAACGAGACTTCAAGTCACATAAAATCAGCAATTAATTCTTTCACCCTCCACTTTCAATTCTCGCCTCTTCAGCTATACATCATTACCTTATTTAATAATAATTCTAATATGTAAATAATTATAATATATATTCACAGGGTTGTGGACCCGTAACACTCATTTCCCCTTAAAATGACCTTGTCCTCAAGGTCCTAGAATTTCTCTCTTTGATAACTGCTGACGTGGAGTGTGGTGCCAAATACCATTAACTTAAGTCCTCACGTGGCCATTCTTTTTCCATTCTCATTGTCCTTTCTTGCACCAAGCCAGAGATTCAGAGAAGCCAACTAGCATGAGAAGACATATAGCAAATGGTTTGAAAAAATCAACCATCCCGTGGAGCAAGTGGAATGTCAATCAAACTTTGAAAGGTGACCTTCTCAGTTCTCACGTGAAGCACTCACAAAGGTAAGAAGGGCTCCGTTCCTTCTCCTGGTCTGCACGCGAAACATTTTGGGACTTTGGACACCCATTTGAGAGATTGGCTTCTCTATTGGGGCTTCGAGTGGATGTGCGCAGTGAAGTAAGTGTTTGCAATGCTTCCATGGTGGCCTTTTCGGAGGTGGCTTCTCTTCCTTCTCTGCAAGCTGCCGTTGTTGCATCTGACTACTAGGCCTTTGCTTGCTCATTGGCACATGGTGGGGGCTAGGGGAGTGAATCAGATTTTGGGTTGCCAAGGGTGTAAAAATGGGATTTGAATCCTATTATGGACTGAAGGGTATCCAGTTCATGATTAAGATTTCTTTAGCGCTACAAATATGCTATGTTGCATCTCAATAAAAAAAATATTAAAATATTAATTAAAACTTAAAAAATAAATAAAAACTAAAATAATTAAAAAAGAAAAAGGGTAGCCAACCACCACGGTTGGATCTGGGATGGCTTCGGCCGACCACCCCCAAGGATATATATATATATATATATATATATGGTCGAGATATAGGGGAAAAAGATGTGTGGCCAGCCACCCCACCACAGTTGGACTTGGGGTGGCCGAAGCCACCCTATGGCCCTTGGGGGTAGCCCGACCACCCCAGACTAGCCCTTGGGGTGGTTCAACCACCCCATAACCCTTGCAGGTGGCCAGACCACCCCCAAATCTAGGGCTGGCAATTTTGACACGACCTGCAAACCCGACACGAACACGACACGAAGTTAACAAGTATTGGGTTTGGGCTTATCGGGTTCGGGTCTTAATCGGGTCTACCCGATTAAGACACGATTAAATTCGTGTCTGGCGGGTCAGTCGGGTCAACCGGGTCTGGCGGGTCAATCGGGTCTGGCAAGTCAACCGGGTCTAACGGGTCAATCGGGTCTGGCGGGTCTCGGGTGACCCGCCAGACCCATTTAATTTTTTATATATTTTTTATATTATTATTATTATATTTTTTTTATAAAAAAACCTATGTCTAAGTTTTAACTAAGTTAACCCTAACACTTACTGACTCACTCACGGCTTCATTTCACTCTTCACTTCACGACTTCATAGTTTTCACTTCACTGGCCTATTCCTTGTTTTTCCGTTACTTTTTATATGTGGGTCTATATATTAAAACATTATCTTTTAAATCATTATTTATATATTAAAACATTATCTTTTAAAATTTTTTATTCTTCTTGGATGGTTAGGATAAATTTGACTAGTTTTTTGGCCTAAGAGATCCCTTTATTAAATTATTTTTTCCAATTTTGATTAAGGT
>NC_081541.1:23234205-23234640 GCF_901000735.1 Corylus avellana | reverse complement strand
TTTCCATAGATCAAAAGAATTTTGAGAAGGAAAGTTTATATGTGAAAAATCTAATAGTCTCCTAACTACATCTAGAAGGAGGTTGAATAGGTGTTTACCAACAATAAACGGAATTAAAAATCTTAAGCATGTAACAACATCAAATATATAAAAAAGCTGTAAAGCAAGAGACACATATATTTGGTTATGAAGATGAAACTTTTTAGAGAACTTTTTAAAAGTAAAACCACTCTATGGAAGCCAAACCCAAAAACTCACTCACAATAGAATAATGAGAAATTACACAATGTCAACCCTTACAAAACATTTGCAAATGTACTAGACAAGCAACCCACTTGTCCTCTACCACAGTAGGTCTCTTAGAACTTCTAGAACGTTTCTTTTATTTGATCAATACGCAACGGTTGTTTTGACCCTAACTCTATCTTAGGTGAA